>NC_087070.1:4273132-4469219 GCF_963678635.1 Symsagittifera roscoffensis | reverse complement strand
TGACACAAAAATAATCTTTTATAAACCATTAAAGATGTAAAATTCAACCACCAAATCGATTACATTGCCATTATAATTGATTATTTTTGGAAAAAAAAATCCATAATAATCCATTAGAAATGAAAATAATCAACTTTAATCTATTACTTTTGGCAATGAATTTAAATTTTTTTGCCAAGATAATCCATTATAATCAACTATTTTTGAAACAATCGATTTAATCCATTTTGTTTTTAGAACTAAATTCGATTCTTTTTGCAGAAATTTTGCAAACTTTGCAAGAAACTTGCAAAATGCATGCCATGTTTTTTACTAAATGCCCTGTCTCAACGTCACCCCCTCAAGTTTTTTGTACTTCCTCCTCAAATAAAGATGGGGGGTAAATGGGGGGGGGATGAAGTGGGGCTGGGTTAAGCGGGGTAATAAATCAACCATAAGGGGTGGGGGAATGGCGCTTGTGATAAGCTGGCAGCGAGAGGGGGCAGGGGGAGGGGTAAAAAAGGGGTTGTAACTTGAGATGAATTGAAAAATTATAGACAAAAAGAAATATATAAATATTAATGTGAAATGTAACATTTTTTGAAACAAAATGCGTAGCAACTGCACTAAACAAGAAATGAGATAACATTGAAAAAAGATGAAAATTTCAAGATTACTCTCAAAAATCCATTATAATAGATTAAAACTGATTACAAGACTAAGGTGGAGACGGCGCGACTTTTCAGACCAAGGCGGAGACGGCGCGACTTTTCAGACTAAGGCGGAGACGGCGCGACTATCCAGACCGAGGCGGAGACGGCGCGACTAAGAAACAATTCTTTGCGACAAAGGCGGAAACGACGCGAATTTCCAGACCAAAGCGGAGAGGGCGCGACTTTTCAGACCAAGACGGAGACGGCGCAATTTTTCAGACCGAGGCGGAGACTGCGCAATTTTTCAGACCGATGCGGATACGGCGCGACCAAGATTATATTCCTCGCGACTGAGGTGGATACAGTGCGACTTTCCAGACCAAGGCAGAGACGGCGCGACTTTCCAGACCGAGGCAGAGATGGCGCGACCGAGAATCAATTCCTCGCGACAAAGGCAGAAACGATGCGACTTTCCAGACCGAGACGGAGACGGCGCGACCAAGAATCTTTTCATCGCGACGGCGCGACTAAGAAACAATTCTTTGCGACAAAGGCGGAAACGACGCGACTTTCCGCCTTTGCCGAGGCGGAGACTGCGCAAAGCGGAGACGGCGCGACTTTTCAGACCGAGGCGGAGACTGCGCAATTTTTCAGACCGATGCGGAGACGGCGCGACCAAGATTATATTCCTCGCGACTGAGGTGGATACAGTGCGACTTTCCAGACCAAGGCAGAGACGGCGCGACTTTCCAGACCGAGGCAGACATGGCGCGACCGAGAATCAATTCCTCGCTACAAAGGCAGAATCGATGCGAATTTCCAGACCAAAGCGGAGAGGGCGCGACCAAGAATCTTTCCATCGCGACGGCGCGACTAAGAAACAATTCTTTGCGACAAAGGCGGAAACGACGCGACTTTCCAGACCAAAGCGGAGACGGCGCGACTTTTCAGACCGAGGCGGAGACTGCGCAATTTTTCAGACCGATGCGGAGACGGCGCGACCAAGATTATATTCCTCGCGACTGAGGTGGATTAGTGCGACTTTCCAGACCAAGGCAGAGACGGCGCGACTTTCCAGACCGAGGCAGACATGGCGCGACCGAGAATCAATTCCTCGCGACAAAGGCAGAAACGATGCGACTTTCCAGACCGAGGCGGAGACGGCGCGACCAAGAATCATTTCATCGCGACCGTAGTGGAAGCGGCGCGACTTCGCGTTCAGAGTGGAAACGGCGTGGCTTTCCAGACCAAGACGGAGACGGCGCGACTTTCCAGACCGAGGCAGACATGGCGCGACCGAGAATCAATTCCTCGCGACAAAGGCAGAAACGATGCGACTTTCCAGACCGAGGCGGAGACGGCGCGACCAAGAATCATTTCATCGCGACCGTAGTGGAAGCGGCGCGACTTCGCGTTCAGAGTGGAAACGGCGTGGCTTTCCAGACCAAGACGGAGACGGCGCGACTTTCCAGACCGAAGCGGAGACGGCGCGACCAAGAATCATTTCATCGCGACCGTAGTGGAAGCGGCGCGACTTCGCGTTCAGAGTGGAACGGCGTGGCTTTCCAGACCAAGACGGAGACGGCGCAATTTTTCAGACCGAGCCGGAGACGGCGCAATTTTTCAGACCGAGGCGGAGACGGCGCGACCAAGAATAAACTTCTCGCGACAAAGGCGGAAATGACGCGACTTTTCAGACCAAAGCGGAGACAGCGCGACTTTTCAGACCAAGGCGGAGAGGGCGCTACTTTCCAGACCATCGCAGAGACGGCGCGACCAACAATCCATTCCTCGCGACGAAGGCGGAGACGGCACGACTTTCCAGACCAAGGCGGAGACGGCGCGACTTTTCAGACCAAGGCGGAGACGGCGCGACTAAGAAACATTTCTTTGCGACCCTGGTGGACGCGGCGCGACTTTAGCAATCAGTTGGAGACAGCCCAGACCACGGTGCATATAACGCGACTTTCCAGAACAAGGCAGAGACGGCGCGAATTTCCAGACCGAGGCGGAGACGGCGCGATTTTTCAGACCAAGGCGGAGAGGGCGCGACTTTCCAGACCATTGCAGAGACGGCGCGACCAAAAATCAAAAGTCGCGTCGTCTTCGCAGAGACGGCGCGACCAAGGCGAAGACGACGCGACTTTCCAGACCAAAGTGGAGTCACAGAGTTTCGCAACCCATGTCCAGACAATCGTGACCAAATTTTGGTATGTCCAGACTTTCGCGACCCATGTCCAGACTTTCGCGACCAATTTTTGGTATGTCCAGACTTTCGCAGCCCATGGCGCGACTCATGTCTAGACTTTCCAACTCAAAGTCTCGGCACAACTATGCAATTTGGGTCTGAATCCGGATGTAGCGCGACCCTTAAAGTCTGAACATGAGTCTGGGACCTCGCTCGACCCGGTGAGTAATAATATTTTGCACGCTTTCCTTCGAGCATTTCATTCTCCGAAAAAAATCCCAAATGAATAGATCACACTAAATAGGAACAGCGAGAAATCAATGAAGTTTTTGCTCAAAAAACTTCGACAAAAGAATGCATCAAGCAAAGACATCACAAGATTATTTCCTAGTATTTTTATAGAAAGAGCTTGAATAACACATACTAAGACTTTAAGAGTTACTTCTTTCTCGGTCCAACAAATAACGTCCGAGAAACTTAGGTACAACAAAATTCTCTGAAATCAATTCTTTATGTGGACACCTTGATTTAAAAGTTTTTGAACCTACAAAACATAATTTTGAAAACCTTTCATTTTGCGTGGAAGCGAAAGGCAGATAAAACAAGAATATTCGTACATCAGTGCAAAGCCCTGAATGTTTTGATTGCACTTAGGGCTAATTTAAAAAATTTTGGTTATTTAATTGACAAAATAACTGGGGAAAGAAGTTTTTACATCGTTTCTTCATTTTATTCTCAGACATGCTATGCAAATCACAAAAGGTGTATTAAGCGCTCGTATTGTGATAATAGGATTAAGTTTCTGGCCTCAATTCAATTTAGAACCCATTAATTGGCTTATTACGCGTTTTATGTTATGGGTGTGCAATGTATTGCACTTAAATTATCCTGAGTTGGCCAAATTAGCAGTTTTCAAACGCCCGTAAATGATCACAGGTGAAAAACTTTTTTAAAGTTGAGCATAGAATAACAATAAATCTCAGATGCTATAAGAAATTCCGTCAAAAACGATTAGTTAACGATTCAAAAATTGGCTGAAAAAAAAACAAGTATATATATGTTACTCATTTTCTTTGAAAAACGGAACAATAATTATCCGATTAAATAATGAAATACGAAGAAACATCCAATACTACATATTAAGTTTTTTCGTATTCAAAACGTTAAGTGGGCTTAAGTAAAACGTGCGCTTAGTCACTTACTTGGAATTCTGAGTGTAATATACAAAAAAAATCTTATTAAACATTTATTTTTTGACAGGCTATATCAGCATTTTGAAGAAGAAGGCTACAAAATTTGCAGAAACAAAACAGCAAAAAAAGTAATTGCGACACGAAAAGGTTAAAATAGACAAACTGAATCATATTGATCCCGTGTTTATAATTACAATCAATGAAAACTTTTGTTGTTGCAACTTTCAAAAGTTATTCCAGCAGTCGACGTGTGGTCTTTTTGTTTCATAACAACCAATTTTGTCTATCAAAATGAGTTTATTACTAAAAATGTTTGTTCCACAATGAAAATACTGACTCCCCTTTTGCAATCATCTTGTTGCTTCGACTTTTGAGGAAAGTAAGGAAAGTATACGTTCAAGGGTTTATTATTCAGACCATTTTTCACAAAAATGTTACACGCGGGGGATCGAACCCTTCATTTTCGTATTTTTCGGAAGCTTGCGCTCACCACTAAAAAAAAACCTGAATTTACGGCCGCTGTGAATTTAATTTACCTAAGTTGCTCGTTTTATACTTTGATGCTGAAAGCGTAAAGCGCATTATTTATGCATGGCGAAAACACGCACGACAAATGCTATCTATCCTAATTGGATTGAGGCGAACTAATTGGTCTTATTAATTCCATGCACAACTCAAATTTACTGTCGACATAAGAGCAGTCTTGTCAACCTTAAGTTTTTAGTTTACAAACATTTTTTTAAACTAAAACTAATCAAGATCAGTTAATGGATTCGAGCAGTCCTTGTCTAATTTGGCTGTTGGAGAGTAAAACACAAAATTTAAAAAATTCTGTAATTTTTTATTTAATCTATTTGAACCACTTTACAGGTCAGATGGAAAATTTTAGAATTTTCCCTTTAAAAGCAGCCTGACTGGTTAAACAATGACGGCTTGCGTATTGCCAATTTGGAATTACAATTTTGCACAAGTTTTTCAAACTTCCTTTACGCATAGCTCAGTCACCAAATTGATCCGGCTAAGAATTCAATCTCACCACAAAAAAATTGAAATCACTCGTATACGTAATCTTGTTTAACTGATCAGCGTACCTTGTATAAATTCTAAAAAACTGAATTCAACTTAAACTTTTACATTTTGAGGTTTTAGTAATTTAGAGACAAACTGCCTTGCGACGATTCAATTTAGAGGTACTACCCCTAAATTGAATCGTCTCAAGTGAAATCGTCCTTTTTTTCCTTAAAGTCCAATTTTAAAATTAAACCTAAAAAAGTTGCATAAAGATTTTTTATCCGAAGTTTGAGTAAGGAATAATTAGCGGCGCTTTATTCTTTTGCTCGTACCCGTTGAATTTGGACTCGAAAATTGCGCATACTCATATCTACACAAACTCATATCCCTATAACTAACAAAAATGTCACAAAAGAATACTACCTGATGCATTGCTTTACCGGATCAACCATACAATTTCTCCCCTAAATCAATTTAGGGCAAAGAAAATATGGATTTGTCATGGGCTAACTTTTAGAAAAGCCTAGATTCATTCAAAATTAAGCATTTACTGAAAAAATTTGAATTGAAACTTTAATCTAAGCAATTACCAGCCTACGAATGCAACCCCGCATCCAAAAATGTAGAAAATTTTGTCTGCGCGATTTCATGAAATGCATAATCTATACAGAATCAGTTTTAATACATGGTTGGGTAGGGCATTCTACTTTAGCTCACTTAGGGAAAAGATTGTACGGTTGATCCGCTTTACCTTCGGAACACATTCAGCGGTTTGCACGAATACGAACAGTCGTTTTTTATGTCGATTTTTGGATTGTCTGAAACTGAATTTTATGTTATTTGTCAGCTTCGATATGAAAAAATGAAAAATGGCATGTGCTTTCTAACTCCGCTCTTTCTCCTTTACCCCCACCAGCAATTTTTTACAAGTAAAATTACTGTTCCCACCAACCGATTAACAAGAAAAGTGGCATCTGGACTAATCGGGCCATGACAAACATATTTGGTCTCCATAATTCAATTTGTAAAATCACTCAATACATCATAAAATTGATGCCCATACGAGGTGGGGGGAAAAAGGAAAAAGAACCTCTAACTCTAGAGAAGTGTGAAAAAATTGGACAGAAAAGATTAACATAAGAACAATCTGGCAGCTTTGAACAACTTTGCATGCAAATGAGTTTTCAGACAATTTTGAGGCATTAGTTTTGGTTGAAAAAAAAAGAGCTTTTCTATGCCGAAAAAGGCAAAATTTTTTGACTGTTTTTCTTAATTAGATCTGTCTGTCCGAACTTTTCTCAACTCCCACCAAGAATCAATCAAGTGCAACTTGAAAATTGTTCTATACTTAGTAGCAAAAAGTTCGGACAGACACATTTAATTAAAATGAGCAATCAGTTCTTTTCGGCGCTTTTTTGCATGCAAAATCTAAAAACAAACAACCTTGAATTTTTGTCAGACCAAGTTCAAAATGCGAGATCGTCGATTATCCGATGATTATGCTAGCCTAATATTTAAATACTGCGACGAACATTCAGATTTTGTTATCAAACAGTTAGCAAATTTAGTTAAAAAATCGAAATCTAGAGTTATTTTCAACAAAAAGAAAAAACAGATTAGGACGCCCCAAAAAACGGAAGTGAAGTTAATCAAATCAATTAAAAATTTGGAAACTAATCGCAAAAAAAACTTTAGCTTTCCCGAGTAATAATTGTCCTGTTTCAAGGTTTACTATTCGATGCTTCGGATGCAATTGCCCACCGTAGTTATAGGTCTTGAGCGATACTCTGCTTTATGAACTTTTGACGTTATTTTTTTTTCAGTTTTAATTTCCGTTGATGTCCAGACAGCTGCTCTTTTTAATTAAATCTGTCTGTCCGAACTTTTTGCAACTCTCTTAAGAGTTGCAAAAAATAGGAGACAAAATTAATTAAAGAGAGCAAATTACCTAATTCAGAAAACTTTTGCATGCAAAAGCTAAACTTTCAGCAAGAAAGTATGACTCAAGGTCACCTAAAAATTTAAATTTGCATGCAAAATTTGTTTTATAATTATTAGCAAAAAGTTCGGACAGACAGAATTAATTAAAAAGAGCAAATGACCTTTTTCAGACAATTTTTGCATGCAAAAGCTTATTTTTCAGACTGAAAGTTTGTCTCAATGTCACCTAAAAATTCAAATTTGCATGCAAAAATTGCTCAAAATTGGCAGATTGCTCTTTTTAATTAATTCTGTCAGTCCGAACTTTTTGCAACTCTCTATAAAATGGCAGATTGCTCTTTTTTATTATTTCTGTCGGTTTCAGCTTTTGCTCTTTTTATTTTTTTGTCTGTTCCAACTTTTCATTTCTAATTATTCAATACTGTCTAAAACAGGTCAATGATTGATCTTTTTAATTATTTGAGTCTGTGATTTTGATTAGCTTTTTTCTGAAAATGAAAGTGTGTCTGGTTGCAAGGTCACACGATACTTTTACAGTGGTCTAATGAACCAAATGGAAACACCTCAACTGAAGCCGTCATTTGGTAACCAAACTGAGCTCCAAACAGTAAGGTTGACTTTCTAGTTCTGGACCAACTTCCAATTTTAGTGTGTTCTAAACCCAGAACGCTCTGTTACTGCAATAAAATCGATACAAAACTGCTATCGAATCGAATCTTTCTCGGAACACGAATAAAATATTTTGACGTTCAGTAAGCATGCTGCTTGAAGGAATTAGAGCGAGTTTAGTTCTGATTGTAATTTATGCTACAATACACGTGAATGGGGAGACAGAACCCATAGATATTATTCCGTGCAATGGCGACATGGAGTTCATACCTGGAGGCACCCCTGGATCCTGCTACTCGATGATGCCAGTGCTTTGGGGCAAAATGGACAACAGGAATGCGAGAATTTACTGTCTGATGGATAATAACAATGTCTTCTCCCTCCTCCCCACCCCTCAGACTCATGGGGAGTTGCAGCGTCTAACCGAATGGGCCATCAGGCAGGGTAAGAGTTATCGGATCTGGTCAACTATCACCCCACTCTGCAAAAGGGGGCAATTGGTTACTAGGTCCAAAATTGATGTTTGCTTCAGAAGATCTGGATTATCTGGTCCATTTAGCTTAGTTAGCAATACTTTTGCGATTAACCAAATACGGTCCAAATACCCCCCCCCCCCCCCCCCCCCCACATACAATCTCTGCAAAAGGGGGAAATTGGTTTTTAGGTCCAAAATTGATGTTTGCTTTACCGTTGAATTTTGTTTTGTAAAGGTGGAAATTCGCAACTAGGTGTAAGAATAAATGTTGATTGAATGAAATGCGTCGTTCTAATGATCTGGATTATCTGATTCATTTGGCTCAGTTGAATGCCCTCCAGTTGGCAATAGATTTGCGATTAACCAAATACAGTCCAAGAGCAGCAAATTAGTTGAATATACTGAAATGCAATAGAATTGCTGTATAGCGTTTAATTTTTCGGAAGTTTCAATTTTGAGCAATTAATAGTGCTTCGGATTCCGTATATTTCAGGAAATAGTGAAAAAACATAAAGAAAAGTTGGAACAGACTAAATTATTTAAGAAGAGCAAATTATTTAATCAGATAACTGTTGTGCTCGATATATACGTAAAAATATATTTTAATGCGGCAACTCAATGATTTTTATTTCAATTATGCTCAGTTTTATTTTATGCCAGGTTTGCCGAGGAGCATTGACCCCAATGACGACCCGGCCGGTTTCTGGCTCGGGTACTACCGTTTCCAACCAGCACCTCTGGAACAGCCGGGCGACCGCTACACTCCAGCTGTGAAAGCCATTAGGACAGACAAGTCTTTGTTCTTCGAGCGGGACCGAATCACATTCGCGATGCCGGACATCTGGCGACTGGAGAACCAACCGGGGGATATGGAAGATGAGCGGGACGAGAGATGTGTTGCAAAGAAGAAGCCAGCCAATCCCTATTTTATGGGGGCGGATGATTACGCTTGTGATAAGCTGCATTATGTTGTCTGTGAGAGTCCTCTCTGGGCGCGTAAGGCGGGAGCCATACTCCCTCCATTGTGATCACAATCTGATGCCATGTTGAATTTTGAAAATTTTTGGATATCGTCTCTAAACTTTTGAAATAGTTGTCCTCGAGCTAAAATTAGCTCGAAAGTTTCAATTTTGCGTTTGCTCAAAAATCCATGGCAGATCGTGGATGAGCTTGCAGTTGTGGGTTCAAAATTTAAAAAGAGAAGTCTGATATAATGCAATCGTGTTGAAATTTCTAATGCAACTTTGAAAATTCAGTTCAAACTTCGAAGCCATTGCACTACTAAGGCCTGAATGTTTTCTGTAGTTTGAGACGATGTCCAACAAGTTTGTCAAAAAGTATCAACCAGGAACTTTTAAACTCGGCCTTAAAGTAAATTGTAATAAACTTATCGCGAATTCGATTTCACGTGACTTAACTCAATGAATTATGGTTGAGATCCATTAACTGTTATGTAGAATTAACTTTGTCCTAAAAAGTTTCAAAATCTAAGGATAGGTCTGTCTCACTTTAGAGAATTACTTGATTAAACTCTTGAAATAAGAAAAACGTCTTCGGTTAGTTGCACTACAGGGTGTTTCATATAGATGTTAAAAAAAATACACCAATTAGTTTTACGATGAATCACTCTACAAAAAAAAAACCGTTCTCGGGAAAACCTGCCCAATATGAAGTCATTTTGTGCCAATGAGTAAAGATTTTCTCAACGTTTTTTGCGGTTTATCGGGTTTTCACAATTGTGCTCAACTGGCTCCTATATTGCTGATTAAAAACAACCGGTTATAATGAACTAATATTATTTAATAGCAGTATTTGGCCAAAAAACGACCAGGACAAGAATTGCTTACGATTTTTACCAGTTTTTTTATAGTGCAATTTTCAATGCAAAATTTTGAACCAAAATTACACCCTGAATAGTGTCATTTCATTTTGTTAAAATTTGACGAGGAGGTAAAAAGGGTAGCCTGTGTACTTTCTCAATTTTGAACCAAATGAAATGACATATTTAAGGGTGTAATTTTAGTTCAAAATTTTCCAAGAAAAGTTGCACCATGAAAAAACTAGTAAAACTCCCAAGCAATAATTTTAAACAACAATATAGGAAATAATTGAGCGCAAAATTCTGAAAACCCGCTAAACGGCAAAAAAACGTCAGCAAGTTGTTGAAATAAATGTTTGACCCAAGTTATTGAATTAAATGTATGACTCATTGGCACAAAATGACTTCATCTTGGGCAGGTTTTCCCGAGAAATGATTTTTTTTGTAGAGTGATTCATCGTGAAACTAAATCTGAAAATCCGTAGTTAGTTAGCATTTAGAAACTATCAAAATTGAAACAAAAAGACTTGTTAACCATTTACTACACAAAGGGCCCTTTGTTACTAATTTACGACAACCGGTGGTAGAGCCAAAACCCTAGAAAGTTTTCCTGGTACATCTTAAGCGTCAAAGTAAACAAAATATTATGGGCGCGTTGGCGGCAAAATAACGGCTTTTCTGACTTGAGGGCAATCTTATATAACGATATACGGTTTTGATAGTATTTTTTTTGGGACGATTTTTTTATTGATTCGCCCCTGATTAAAGAATGATTGCACCAGATACTTGATCAGATGTTTAAATTAAAAATGTTTGAAGCGTTGAAAAAACAGTCGGCTCGCGCACTCGGATTTGAGTAATTGCATTACGATGCCAAAGTACTGCGCTCTGAATAGGCGCACAATTGCGTCTGTATGTTCTGGATTCCATAGACAAATTTTTGAACATGTTAATTTGAACAAAGATCATGAACGAAAAGAAGAACAAAGAAATCCTCTTATAATTCAGAAAATGAACAGTTTGGCATCAAAATGTGGTTAACTTCGAGTTTCAAGCCAAAGCCAGTTTGCTCAGTAATCGATCTTTAAAATCAAATTTCTGTTTTCAAGAGGTTCTGAAAAAGCTTAAGTCCATTTTTGAAACAAAAATTTTCAGTTGAAAAAAAAAAATGAAAACGTCATTGTATTTTCGCTCAGTACCCGGATAGTTCGGGTACCAAAGAAAAACTTCATTTTTAATCCATGAAGAAAAAAAAATTAAGTAACTGTACTATTTAGCCGCAGCATCAAAACGAATGATTGTAAAATTAAAAGAATGTGTTAAAAATACATATTGGTTACATATAGTATAATACTGTTCACATCAGGGCGGAGAGCTGAATGTTTCGAGTGACTTTTGAGGTTTGTGAAGCAGTAATAACAAAAAAGAAGAAAATAAAAAATAAAAAAATTTTTTTTTCTTAAATTTGAAATTTTTTATGAAAATCATACCCCCACACGCCATATAAAGTTCAAAAGGATAGATTTCGCTCATTGTAACAAATCAATTATGGCAAATAAGCTTCTTTCAACCACCAACTTGGAACAATTTCTAAGACGAATTAAATCTCCGCTTACGCGTTAATAGCGCGAAATATATCGCGCGTTAATTGTCCCAAATTGGCTAAAATGGCAATCTTTAAACCCCCCTAGATTTACAAAAAAAATGGTCAAACAACTTCAAATTTAAGCTCAAGTCAACAATAGCTTCGAATGATATTTACAAAATCCGTCACAATGGCTAGTTCAAAAGTCAAAATTTGTCTGAAGAAAAAAAACCCACCCCGAGCACAAATATTGCGTTAATTTCGTATAGAAAGTCGGAACAATAACTGGCACAGTTAAGTTGCAAAACAATGTTTCCATATAAATCAAAACTTTATTACATTAAAATCATCAACTTTCAACATTTTTCAAACCAAATCTAAGCTAATTTATTAGCAGGCACGGAACCCACGCAAAAACGGAGCTCACGCCAGGTACTTACATGCGTACATAGTGGTTTAGATTGTGTTTAGTTAAAATTACCCTAAATGCGCTAAGGTAAAAAAAAATTAAGGTAAAATTTACTCTAACATTACCTTAACTTTACCTTAAAAAATTATTAAGATAAAGTTTACCTAACTGAATTAAAGTAATTTACCTTAACTTAACCTTAATTTTAACTACAAAATATAGGAATGAGTTTAACTAAACAGGAATAAGGGAATTTAAGATAAACATGGGATCTCGTAGTTTCAACTGTAATTAAACTCATTTATATTTTATTTTCGAAAGATTTAAGGTTATGATTTTTTTTCGGACGTCTTGATGAGTAGCAGTTGAGCAATGGTTGTCGAACATGAGTTTCTTAATGCGATGGTTAATTCTGAAACTTGTTGTCTGACTTTTTGAGGCATTTGCAAAAACTTTCTTTTCATTGGTAAGATATTGCTATAAATGTAATTTTGATAATTTCTGTTTTCAGTTCTAACAATTGACTTAGTGACTACCCACTATTTCCTTGGATTCTTTGCTGCTTATGTTTATGTTCTCACAATTAGATTACGCAGCAATAGTTTTTCTGCAAATAAACGCAAATTCAATGATGTCGCTACAAAGAAAAACAGCTGAACTGGGCTGTAAAATGCAGATTTTGAAAAACACTTAACATAGCTTTAGGGCGATAAACGTTTTTCTCGGAAAAAAGCAGTTGATAAAAGAAACAAATCAAGTTTTTTTGTTTTTTTGCCGTTATTGGCCTTTTTCCAATTGTCTGTTGGCTTTTTTCAATTTCAAGTTTCTTTGTCCAGACATGATGACATGTTGACATTTAAGTTATTGATACAGGTTTTCTCTTTATCTATGGGTCTTGTTGTTTTTCGTAATTTCAGCGAAAAGTCGAAACGCTCTAATAAATAACTACAGAAATTCATTTATACATATGCATTTATGAATACACTCAGGTATAATCGACTTCTGGAAACCATTTCAATTTCGTCTGTTTAAAATCAGACTATTGAATTTTTTCATCTTGAAAGTCGAAATGGCCCAAAAAAATTAAACTTTTTTCGAAATTGGATTTCATCTTTCAGATGTCACGGCGGAAAGACACTTCAGCAAGTGATCAATTTTCTTTTTTTATTTAAGCATATTCAATCAGATACTTAGATACAAATACATAAATCCCAACCTATACGAAGGTTACACATAAGAATAGGAGAAATTTTGACAACTATATCTCCACTCGCGAATTTTCAAGAAAAAAGAGATGCCCTTCAAGCTCTTTAATTTTCAAGAACACTTTATGGTTGACAATGTTTTAACCTAATTTACTCAGTTCAGGAAAACTGGATGAAAAGCTAAAGTTTTCATTCCACTGTGAAACCTGAAAAAGATAATGTGATTTTGAAATAGAAAACTGGTAGTTTTTTTTGCCTTTTCTGTTTTCGAAACGTGAGCATTCAATTTCCCAACTTTTAACAGATGAGAAAAAATTGAATTCAAATAAGAGGGTTGTACCTAAATGCATTCATACATGTAAATGGAGGAATGAACTTCTGTAGCTATTGGAGCATTTTCAGACTTTTTGCTGAAAACAACTACTAAACTAATGCGCTAATTGCCCAATTTCCCATTGTGGCGGGACTGGAAATCCACAAAGCACGAAAGCAACGGTTCATACGAGGGCACTTTGAATAGCATTCAAGCTATTAAATGGAGGATTACACGTTTTTTACGCAGAGCTTTCATATCAGCACTCTTTAGATGGATATTGCCTTGTTCTCTGCCCAAGTTTCAGAGCAGTACATCAGAACTGGCCGGAGACAAGCTCCGTAGATATCACACCTTGTAACTAAGTCAATATCTTTGTTCAGCACCAGGGGAGCAATTTGTTGCCATTTCGTCCAGAAAACTGCAATTCTGACCAAAGATGCACGTATTGCGTCATTTTCAATGGAAATCAAACCACCCATATAACAGAATTCTTTGACAATACTCAGGGTTTTAAAAAGAATAATTTGTAGAGTAGCATTCTCAATTGAAAGATAATTGAAAAACTATTGCATCCTGCACAAAAATTAGTATTAAGTTTAGGTAGTTTCCTTAGACTACTGCATTTTTTATGCAACCATTAGTTACGTGAATTGCAGCGTATTGAATTGGCGCCCACTCCCTTTAAACAAAAAGCGCATGGATATTTTCCGTATTTATAGGAAAAGACTTTTGGTCAGAAATCAATTGCCTAGTATTAACCACGTTGATTCTCAAACCGCAATTTTGCAAAGTCTTGTTCCAAGTAATAAACCTCTCATTTCAGCAAATATCACAAGTTCATCTGCTTATGGTTCATCCCATGGTACCATGGACCGACAGTTTTTCGTAGCCTTTTCGATTACAATTATAAATAAAAATGGGCACTCTTTGATGCACGCTTAGTTCAATTTCAAACTAAGCACTGCATCCTTGGGGACGGCGAACTCTAGTTTTCGACACGGTGTACAGGCTCATTATCAGTCGTACCAGATTTTTAGAAACTCTCTGTTGCCTTAGAGCTCATGGGATCAGTTCCCTGTGAACAGAGTCGAAAGCTTTTTCGAGATCAACAAATTTGTGACGCAGGTGTTTATCCTTTTTCGCAAGCAGTTCCTTCAATTGTCTAACAAAAACGGCATCGGTAGTTGATCTACGACCCATAAAGCCAAAGTGCATGTCATCTATTTTTATCACTTTTCTTTGACATTTTTCCAGTTTTTTTTTTTTTCAAAAAATTTTAATGCGTGTTCCAGTCATCGGATGCCTCTCTATGATCCACATTCTCACGGATCGCATTTTCCTTCGTAAAAGTAACAGTTCCCTTTGGTTTCAGTCGGAGGGGATTAGACCAGAGTCCTTCAAAAAGTCCAGCAAGTCCACAAACCCCAGCAAGTTTTGTAAAAACCGAAGTTAGCCATGTTGGTCCTGGGCTTTTCTTACTTTGATCCCTCTCAGTGCAAATGCCACTTTATGGATCCAAAGTTCATTCAATGTTCCAGCCACTGGAGGGTTATCTTCCCTTTCAAAAGGAATTGTTTCATTTACAAGATATGAGAGGTAGGTTTGCCACTGCGAGAATATCTTGATCACAAGTAAGGAGTTTTCCATCACATTTAATGAATTTATCTCCAACTTATCTTGGACAAAAATAATTAGTATTATGTTTAGGTAGTTTCTTCTGGCTACTGCATTTTTTATGCATTTATTGGTTAAAAGAATTGCAGCATATTGAATTGGCGCCGACTCCCTTTAAACAACAAGCGATTTCTAAGATAAAAAACAACAAGCGATTTCTAAGATAGAAATCTCACACAAAAAAATCTGTGTTGAGTACCACGTTCATTGCCCTTGACCACCTTCAAATTTATTGACACAACTTCTCTGCGACAATCGTGTTAGAATGAAATCAATCTGGGTGGAGTTGTCTCCATTCTTAAACGTGCAGCAATCATCTTCGCAGCGTTTGTTAAAGAAAGTGTTTAAGGCGGCTAGATTTTGAGACTGGCGAAAATTGAAATGTCTATGACCCTCTGAGTTTTGAAAACCAAAGCAATATGAGCCGATTTTGCAGGTAAGCTCCTGGTGCCACCCTCTAATATGTCCATTCAAGTCACCACACAGGAAGGTATATTCTTGGTCAGGTATAGATAACATAGTATCTTCTAACGTGTTAAAAAAGCATCCTTTTCCTAATCATCTCTAACAGATTTTGGTGCATACACAGATACATTACACACAGTATAACCTAATACAAGTTTTCGGTGCATAACACGTTCATTTACTCTCCTTACGTCCAGTACGTTTTCAAAAGTTCGACCATTGAAGGCTACTGCAACATTATTTGTGCCTTCTGATTTTTCTTGCCAGAAAAATTTAATATAGTGGGCACCAGTTCCAAAAGTTTTTGTACCGCTTCCTTTGAAACAAGTTTATTGTAGTCAGCTCACCGACAGCGCATCTTTCTTCTGTCTAAAGTTTCGCAAATCTTAAGGCATTTTCCTTTTAGTGTTCCAAGGTTTCACGGGCACAATCGGAAAGACTTTTCTGGGTGGGTTTTTTTGTCCTATACATATCAGTATGCCATATTATTAAATGAAACCGTTAGATTCTTAGCACCCTCTCCCTATTTAAGGGGCGCACGGGACTGATGGCCATTGCTTGCTTGACTTTCTGAGTTGTTTGGAGCGGTGCCCCTTTTTGAAGCATTTTCAGACCAAAGTCCTTATGGACAGGATGCCCTTCCGGACATCCACCCTCTTCCTTTTTCCGGACTTGGTACCGGCAGTTCTATCCTAGTCACAAGACAGACCAGTCGGACTTTTTCTATTTTTTCTGAAAATACGAAAAAAAAACCAACAACCCTAATAAGAATCATCACTACCTTCATCGATGTTTGTAGATAGGTTTAAAAAATTGTATCAACATTTAAGTGTCAACATGTCATCACTTCTGGACAAAAGAAGTGAAACTTTGGAATAGTAAAGACAATTGAAAAAAAATGTCAATAACTGCAAAAATCAACTCAACTTTCAGAGAAAAAGTATATCGCCTTAGAAGTGTGTTTCCAGAATTTTTTGCATGACATATTTTTGATTTTAAAATTCATTTTGAGAAAAACAGATAAGGCGCAGTTTGTATTCTCTTACAACTCTAAAAATTAAACTTCTTTTTTAAAAAGAACTGCGACGCTAGACTGCGACGTTAGGTTAGTTTATAACTCTGAATATTGTCAATTCCAAAAATGGTTAATTTTCTTTGCCCGCACTTCAAAACATATCTGAGGCGCAACTAAAATGTCTGTGCGCCTGAATTCAACAGATTACTCTTAACATTTAACTGCTGATTTGAGTCTATTTGCAATATCTCGATCGAGAAATTTCTTTGCCAGAGATAACAGAAAAACATCGCCAACAGCCAGTTGCCTAAAAAATAATAACCGCAGAGACCAAAAAAATGTTTACTTTTTGGTTAATTTCATCTTTCACTTTTCACTAAAAAAAACAGATGCCCTTAGAGCTCTTTACTATAGCTTTTTATGATTGATCACAAGTTTTTTTTTGCTAAAATTAACCCAATTTGATAAAATTGGATCAATATGTAAATTTTTCATTTCGCAGGAAAATCTCTAAGTTAAATTTTCGAAACTAGAATTCGATCAACATTTTTCGTGAACTTCATACTTTTGCTGTTCAATTAAAAAATAAAGCAACTGCACTATCGAGGAGCAAAAGTGTAAAGGTGCCAATCAGGGGCGGATTTAGAGGGGGGGGGGAGGAAGCCCCCCCCTCAGGGATTTGACCCCCTGCCGACCCAAAGGGTCCCCCTTTGATACTTTTTCAGAAATCCATTTTTGGCCGACTGACCCTAAAATTTTTTTTAAGGCGCCTTTGGCGCCAATATATGCTATTTTTGAGGGGGAGCGCGCGCCAAAAAAACGCATTTTTTTTGTCAAAATTTTTCAAAAAAGGGCCCAAAAACGGCTTTTTTGACTGTTTTTTCAAAAATTTGCCTGCAGCGCAGAAAATTTAGCCAAAATAGGGGCAAAACAGTGCTTTGGGAGAGCTCGAAAAATCAATTTGGTCGACCTAAAAAAAAAAAAGGTCGTCAAAATTTTGGAAAATTTTTTGAAAATCCGCCCCACCTCTCGAGAAAATCCTAGATCCGCCCCTGGTGCCAATCACCTCCTTCATTTACCTTCAATTGATTCCAATTCTTTTAACTTTCAGCACATATCATAGCCAGGAATGGAAAGCACAATCATCACTTTGTAGACCACCTAAGCATCTTGCATTAAAAAAGTATTTTGACAAATATCTCTTGAATACGCTGAGAATCAATTTTTAAATTATAACTAGCGCCTCCTATTCACAACTTTTTTACAATCTCTTAATGCTTTATGATACAAAATGTATACTCACTGTACATATCATTGATACTGAGCTAAGCGATGAAAACCTCTAAACAATATATACATTTATCATGTCGATAATCTACAAAATGAGTTTTCAGGTTTTAGTTCACATTATTGTGTGCAAGATAGAGCTGAGATGATGAAATGTGCTTCAAAAAAGTGTGACCTTGTTTACTGGATAGAACACGCATTGCTATTGGACGAGTCTCCTGAGCCTGTGGCTGTATTTGATTGGCTGCTCGGGTTTGCTGCCCTGTGATTGGCTGAATGAGGCACATGTGGCTGTTCTCTCTGTGGATTTACACTGGCTGCGATAGCCGATTGCGACTGCTCAATTGTCGCCCTATCTAGCTTCACCTTGAGTATTGCTGCTGTTATCTAGAAACAAACAGATCTCTTGAACACGATGATATCTAGTAAAGAATAACCACTGCAATAAAATATAAACTCAACGGTGGAACAAAAGCGAAAACATTGTACCTCTTTATTTACAACCCCCCTCTCCCACTTTGCTGAAGGGGGGAATAGTGAAAAAGATTCGAACAAGCTTTTAATAATTAGATTCAATTACACATTTATAAAAAGTGCTACACAATTTACTTGGTGTTACAAATAATTTTTTAAAAAGCGAGCCTTCAAATTGCGGTTAAAAATTAGTCCTCAGATGGCGCTGAAGAAAGTGAGTCTTCAGATGGCGCTGAAAAAAGTGAGTCTTCACATTGCGCTTGAAAACTGCGCGCATCGAACATATTGTGGAAATTTGTTTCAAACGGCAGCAGCATTAGAAAAGTTTCCTAGATATATTTTGTTCTTCCTCAATGAATTGCGATGAATTGGCATAAAGTAACCTCAAAAAACTTGGAAACAAGAATAATCTGTTCGTTCATTGATAAAATTTCAACAAGAAAAAATTTAAGCTTCTGTTGTTTCTTTTGATTTCAATATTCTCAACTAAAACTGCCATACTCTAGGGCTAAACATTCAATCTCAATTTCGATGATAGGAATTTAATTTTCTCCGCAGTAAGGCTCTTCCTAAAGAGCCCCGAACACATATTTTAAGAGACTGATATTTTTTTCGATGATGATCACGGAGAACCTCAACGACCGTCTGAAGGCTACGTACTAGTGACTGTCGTCGGCATACTTGTGTTTTGGCACTTTCATTTCTCTCAATACATCACCAACACAGAGCAGATCAATAATGAACAGCAGAGATCCAAGTACGGCACCTGATGTAACCCTTTTATTCATTTTCCACGCTCACATATTACAAGGTCAGTTCTGTCAGTCAAACAGTTGTAAAACCAGGTGAGTGCTTTGCCTCTAATCTTTTAAGCAAAATTGAAAGCATAGAACTGTGATACAAAGTGTTGAAGGCACAGCTGAGGTCAATACAAACTAAAATCACGTTTTCTCCTCTATCAATCATTCCGGCTATCTCAGATGTGACTTTCAGAGGATGATTTGACGAGTAATTTAGTTTTTTCCGCGTTAAAAGCAAGTCCTATAGAGCCGGACGCATCATTTAACTGATTGATAAGTTAATCGAAGTTTAAAAAATCTATACTATTTGTTTAGGACCAAAAACAGACTGCAAATATTATGTTCAGACTATTTTCAAGGCTACACTTTGCATACACAGACGGAAAAACAGCAGAAAGATATTTACCACTCTCGCAGTACAAATTTTGCCCATTTTTTGCCAAAAAAAACTACAGCTGATACGTTGAGAGGCTGTTCAGACCTCCGCCTGATACGAGCAGTCTTGTTTTCTTTTGAAACACATCAAAAGTTGTTATAGTGTAACTCAAATTGATATGATGAACACTTGGTTCCTTAGATTATAACGTCAAACAGACTGCGACGTTTTATTCGATTTTATTTGAGAAAACTCAAGGAAAGGACTTTTTTTTCTGAAGTAAGTTTATAACTCAGTCAATGCTAAAACTGTATATAATTTTGTCAATGCTAAAACTGATTACTTTTTCTTGCTTGAAATTTTCTTGAGTAATCAGTTCAATTTAGGCGCACAGACATTTTTTCGATCTATCGTTCGAGAAATCTCCTTCCCGGCGACAATAGGTAAAATTTTCATTTTCCAGGGAAATCAGAAAATTAATTTCATTTTTCGAAACTAGAAGTCAATCACGTCTTTTGTGACATTTACACTTTTGCTGTTCGATAGCGGAGGCTGCCTTACTTTTAAGAAACGAAATGAACTGAAGTCAAAACGCGCAAAAGTAAACTTAAGCCTGAACATATTTTAAGACTTAAGACAAAAAAAACATCTCGATCTATATAAAAGTCAGAATTACGTTCATCGACTCTTTAAGGGGGAAAGAGGGAGAGAGAGAGAAAGAGTTGGATGGGGGAGAGATTGAGAAAACGGTGTCTTACTTTCTTGATCATGAGCTGTATGCCGTCTGCCCTGCTGGCACACACTAGGTGGCTGGACATGCAGTGCTCACTGGCGAATCTGTGGTGTCTCTCTGGACTTATGGCCACCATGTGCTGCAGATCCACTTTGTTGCCCACCAGGGCAAAGTGACACGACGTCTTCTTCATCTCTCTTATTTCTTCTCCTCCTCCAGCGCTGGGTTTGGGTTCCGAGTCTCCCTCACTCTTTTCTGAAATACAACTTCTACTTAATCTTGTTTACATTAGTTCATTGAATCATAAACTGCTTTACAGCGCTGTTGTATTTCTGTTCATCTCTAAACAGCACTGGTAGCAAAAACTTGAGCCATTTTCTCAATTTTGTAACCATCTAAAAATACCGCAAGTGTACCATGAAAATATCAACTTGAATTATAGCACCGACGTCCTGCGTCCAATGTATTCAAAATCAACGCAAACAATCACCTGCGTTTATATGTTATCAAGAAAAGAAGCCTGAAGAATTTAATAAGAAAAACGACTAAGACGATTTATCCCTTTTGGAGAGGACCCACATTCGCGCTTACTGAGTATGTGGCCTCCAAATTGTCGCAGGCGGTTAGCGCACTTGTGCATCTATACATATGCAACAAATTTCAAGGACTTGTACATCTAAATGCATACTAGGACCGAGGAACAGAAACAGTTCTTATCTATAGTTCTTATATGTATTTGTAGATAATTCGCGTCTCAGCCCGATTGTGGGCATCAATTTTCCGAATTAACCGAGTAAAAAATTGGCAAATAACTTCAGAAACGGCCATTAAAAATCAATTTCCCGGAGGCCGAGGAACAAAAGCTGTCGTAGGACGAAATCTGTTTTACCCAGATGTGTTATCCCAGATGTTTTACCTACCAGTGGTGAAGATTGTTTCAGCAAAAAAGACATCGCCCCAAAAAGAAAGAAGCAACCCCGTTATCCTTTTAGGGAAGGGAGGGGTCTGGTCTTAGCCGGGCCACACTCCTCTTTAAACAAACAGAAGGCAAACAAACGGGCCCCAACGCCAGTATCTCTGTGTCAAAGTTGGGTAAAATGCGTCTCTAAAACTAACCTAGCTAGACACCAGAGGTGCTGCAGAGGACCCGGGCTAACCTATATGAAGGTGGACGCCGGAAAAGGAAAGGACAAAATCTGTTCGCAAATGTGAAAAAACCCTGCAATTTCATTTCGTCAATTTATGAAAAATAACAAAAGAAAGTCAATATTTCTGAAATAACTACTTTTTGGTTAAAATTTCGTCTTTATAAAACAGAATTGAATTTAAAAAATCCGATTGATTTTTTCTTTTAATAAAGTAATTGATTTTTACATCTCTGTTCCACACACCTTGTTGTTCGTGGACAGAAGAGGATGTTTCATCTCTAGTGTTGCTGGTTGTGGCTGCTGTGATGTCACTGGTAGCAAGTACATTATTGGCCACCTTCATCCAGTCCTCCAGGTCATCGAAGCTCTGCTGGTTTGTGACGTCATAGACGAACAGGATCCCTGACAAACGACGGAACAACAGATATAGAGAGATTTCAACTTTTCAATATCAACTTAAGGCACACTCGCACACAAGGCTCGCGTTACGTTTTTCATGTTTATTCGGTACTTCATCATTATTTTGCAAACTAGTTTTTCCAAATGGTACTCTATATTTTAAAAAAAAACAATCTTTCTTATATCCATTGACCTAATCAAGCTTCGTTAAAACTACGAATTACGAAAATCAACTTCAAATAAAATAATCTGATTATTGTGACATTCGACCAGAATGTGAAAAATGCAATCTCTGCAGAATTCGGAATTTTAGCAGTAAGCCTTCCGGATTGGTGGTTTTTATGAACTAAGGGCGTTATTGGAACGTTTAGCCAAACGGTGAAGGCTGGAATATTCTAGTATTTTAAAATTTCAAAAATTCGAATGATGACGTCACATTTCTGAGAAATGCTGAAACGGCCATTTTTAACAAAAAACGAGTGAAAAAAGGAGAACAACAACGTTAGTTGCGCTGACGAGAACAACTTGATCGAAATTGAAGAAGTCGAAATTGAAGAAAAACAGCAGCAGAGTGCAGAGAACGTTCCGAGTTGCAACTATTGTGCTGCTACAATAGTTGCAAGGCCGTTGCGAACAACGGTGAAGTGTAAGAAATCAGCCCTCCGTGTTATCGTGAATTCGAACTTAAGGAGCTTGATTCACTGGATTCAAGAATCCGGAAGGGTCTCGGGACGGAAACTTTTATTAACTCATATGAACTTTTAGCATCCTGTCATGTTCTGACTTGAATTTAACTGATATTTGAATTAGTTTTGACAGGGATGAGGTGCTAAGAGTTGGGGGGGAAAGGGTTGATCCATCTTCGATGGAGATGATGATTTTTATCTACTGAACAAAAACAATAGTAATATAATAAATAGTAGCCCTGTTTTTAGGAGTGACCTCGTGGTCTGGGGATACTGAGACCCAGCCATGAGCTCACTATTTTTGCATGTAATTCAGTTAATTTGAGCGTTCTGGTCGAAGCCGGAGAACAGTAACGTTTTTGTCGACCCGATGTTAGAAAAGACCACCGAAAAGTACTGGCTTGGTAGAGACGGTGAAAAACATGCAAAGCTCTGTTTAGACGCTAGCCAGTCGTCTTAAGACTTAGTTTTGTTATCCGTCGATATGTATCTTCCGGGCGAATGTTACATGTATGTTTTTATGGCGCTCCTGGGTGTTATTCTTTCATAACATCATGACCGGCGGAACCGTTAACGAGCACTCCGCGCCGAGCGGATGCTCACATTAACGCCCTTAATAGGCCTAAACTGCCGGGGCGGAAGGGTAGTTCGGAACGCGGAAGCCTTCCGGATTACCGTGAATAGTTTTTTAACCTAGTTAAGACCGAAAATTCACGAACCAGGAAGGGTGGGGGGAATCATGAACCCCTCATCCCCTGAGTGGTTTGTGACCAAAAACACTTAAAGATATAAGCAAAACCAAACAAAAAGTAGTATAGTACCCAAGAAAAACAAAAAACATAAAAAATAACCGAAAAAACCAAAAACAGTAAAAAAAAAGTAAAAAATCAGTAGAAATCATCCCCCCAGACAAGATGTGATTCAACCCCCCCGTTTGTTGTTGATAGATATATTGTTGTTACAGGCATTTATATCAGTCAGGATCGTTACGATCAATTTTGTGGCCCGTTTGTGAGGCTTGTACTGTAGGGTTATTTGAGCATTTAAGCACGTTAATGATAAATTGCGCTCAATCCGGAAGGGTCAGCTGATTTGCGCTCAATTCGGAAGGGTCCTGGGTGAAGACCGATCCGGCAAGCAGTACAAGGAGCAACAAGAAGGGGCTCAACGACAACAACAATCGACTGTTGGGTATCGTTAACAAGTTTTGTATCCCTTTTGGTACAAAAAGTAAGATAGTAATCTGTGGGGGGCTCGACAGTGCTGCACTGTAGTGACCCTTCACCGAACTGCGAATATCCGAGTTAAGCACCTTAATTCGGATAATAAACAAACCCGGAGGGGTATAGTATTACTAATATTATTACTTATATAGCCTATATTAATAGTCTTATATCGTTTTTCAGTGAAAAACAACGAAGACAGACCGGTTTTTAGGGTCAAAATAGCGATATTTTGATCCCCCCACAAGTCGCGATTTTTGAGATATCGATATTTTTTGAAACGGAAAAAAGCGCTAAGTTAGTGTGTTACATCGTAACTGCACTACTGTAATAAGTAGAACCGGTTAACTTTAGTTCGGAAGTGGTTGGAACTAGTTTGGTACCAAAAACCAAATTTTCCCATTTTTTGATAGTAAGAAGCACTATAAAATCAGAAAATTTTTTGAAATCTTTGAGTTAGGACAGTAAAAATAGTTGTTCGGACAACGTCCACTAGTGAATCTACGAGTTTTAAAACCCGCTACCCGAAAGCCTTCCGGGTTGCAGAGAAATCGAACATAACGTGTTTGATTTGGTGGATTCATCAATCCGGAGGGGTCCAGGTAGCATAGTTTTTCGCAAATTTTTTCTACAAAAGCGTTTTAGATCGGGTCTTTTGCATTGAACTAGAAGAGTATAGGCCTTCTGAGCTCAGATCAATAATTTTTAGGTCGAAAGGACCAGATTTGCGGAAAAAGTTAGGCGGAACCTATAAGAGAGAAAATTTTTGAGTTTGGAAAAAAGACGTTTTGGTTAATAACTTTGGAACTACAGAGCATATCGAGTCAATCTTGGTACCATTAGATCAGAAATTAGCTGAACTTACTAGTAGGAAAGAGAATTACTCGAAAAAGCGAGCGAGAAAATTTTTTGAGATTGTTTTTAGCAAATTACACAAATCCGGAGGGGTACACCCTTCACGTTTTATAAATTTTTCTGAAAAACCCTTATACCCCTACCAAAAGTTGATAGCGATTGAACTAAGTAACTTAGGACAGTTCTAGACAAAAAGGGAGGGCTGAAGGCACAAGACAACCATAATAGAGTCGAAATTAGGCAAGTGATAAGACCCTTCACCGTTAGTGTGAATTGTCAAATAAGTGCCTTAACTTCAATCCGGAGGGGTCTAGGAAAGGACCCTATACCCTTCCCAGTTAATTCTAAACAGCATAAAAGCAACGCAGAACGTATCCGGAGGGGTACAAGCTGAAATTAAGAAAACTACGAAAAGCTACTTTGACAGAGCTAAGGGCTCCCAATCCGGAGGGGTCGAAGTTTTTCAAAGTCAGAGGGGTCCGAATCCGGAGGGGTCTCTTTTCCACAAAACCGGAGGGGTCCGAATCCGGAGGGGTCTTATAGTTGCTAATTCGGAGGGGTCCAAACCCGGAGGGGTCTACTATTAACTAACTCGGAGGGGTCCCAATCCGGAGGGGTCCATATTCTGACAGTCCGGAAGGGTCCTATTTGTGCCAATCCGGAGGGGTATTATTTTATTAAGGACTTAGGTAAACGAAAGAAAGACTAAAAAGCGAGAGGTATTAGGTTATTAATACACAGGCTAGGTATCAGTGACTGCACTGGTAACTTGCCTTTCAAAAAGAACCAGACTAATACAAAACAGGTCCGAACTCGGATATTCGCGACACTAAGTCTAAATTAAAAAGAGCGTGACTCATTGGTGTGGATTGAAACATAATACGTTTTTGGGAAAAGTGACTGCCCTGAGGATTTTAGTAGGTCTAGCTCGGGCAGTCCGAAGGCAGATAGGTAACACAATACTCGGTGGGTGCAATAGACGCCCACTTGAGCAAATAACTGCCTTCAAAGTTTTGTCTGTTTGGTGCAGCACCAAGCCGGGAAAGCTTTTTCTTTAAAAGACAGGTTCGACTATTGTACAGCGACCGACTAAGAGTACAAGACACATACATTTTTTTAATATATACATTCATATTGTGTCAATATATATTTTTTGTTTTTGATTTTAAATCAACCTAAACTGTGCTTGATTGGGTAGTGAGTACACTATCTTTTAAAATTGACTGATAACATCATATTGTGCTAGTTTCCAGATCTTTGGACCGATAATCGGCTAGTGTGAATAAATTTTATACAAACTGTACTCTGACAACATACAGGGATTCGTGGTCACTATTTAGTAGAATCTGGTGAAATTTATTGTGTTGTGTCATTATTATTGTTAATAAAACTATAAGGTCTCTAGCAATTGAGTCAAGAGTGGGCATAGGAAAGTGACAAATAAAGAATGAGTTTAAACAAGTCAAGGATACCAAAACGAGGTAATAGCTCTAGGAAATTCATACCTGAAAAGCAAAGAAAAACGATGACCGAGCCTTTTGTGGATTGGATCAAGCGATCCCGGTCCGATAAAGAGGAGACGGTTTCAGGCAGAATGGTTGAAACGAGAAGTCAGAAGACCTCAGAAGAGCGAAGAGAACTGTTAGAAGTTGAGGTCAATACGGACCATACCATGAACGACAACCAGGGAGTAAATGGACTGGAAGGGAGAGGCAGAAGGCTGGCGAGTGAATCTACTCCGGTAGAACAAGGCCATGATTTTGCCACTTCCACCGGGACATTGGATCGAGAGGAGATGTCGGAACTGTCCGACATCTCAACTGAAGTAACGGCAACTAGAAGATCTCCGACAGACGACAACACTATGATGGCAAGCGGAACTGGGAAACAAACAACCTCATCATCGTTCTCAGAAAGAATGAAGAACACCTTCGGAAACATCTTTCCATTCAGCATGGGAGGAGGAACAGGAAACGATGGTGAGTCCCAGGAGGAAGAGGATGAAGAGGAGCAAGGGGACTTTGGATCTCAAGTCAGCCTCAATAGTTCGATCCAGGAGAGTGAGGCACACGTCGGAAGAGAGACTGGAACCATGGACAAATTTGGTGTAGTGACAACGATAAGCAAAGAGGCAAACACACCAGGCCAGTCAAAGGACTTCGCGATTAGGACAAGTTCGGAGCCACAACCTGAAGAGAGTAGAACCAGAGGGCTTGACAACGCGTTAATCGATCCTGAATTAAATAATGAAAAGACGTTGAAGCAGAGAGTCAAGGCCCGGATCTCGACAAGCACGAAGTTACCTGGGACCGACAGGGTTACACCACCACTAGTGACGCCACTCATGGATAACGGGGCAGCACTAGAGGAAGCCTTAAACAACATAGTGGGCAGTTTAGGAGAACAAAATGAACAGATGTCGATAAGGATGAGTGAACTAGAAAGAGCAGTTCACATTGAAAGAGAAAGTCTGCGGGAAGAAATAAACCGCAACAGACAAGAAGTTGACAGAAGCGAAAAACGCTTGAAAGAAAGAACGGACGAACATATGACGAGGAACTTGTCGCGAATGACAAGAGAGGCGGAACAGAGGGAGTTACGCTTAAGAGCCGACATGGAGAAGTTAAGAATTCAGCAAGAGCAGTCTCTTGGGTCTCTTGACACAAAGATAGACGCGATGATGGAGAGGCGAACTCAGGCTATCATGGATAGGTTGGACGGGCTACTAAGCAGCAAGAGTGGACCAAAAGAAGGAGAGCCGAACTCGGGAGGTCCAAGCAGGGAACCGAGGGTGAACTTCAATGAACATCAAAGGAGGAAGACGAATGGATCCACTAGAGGCAGGGGCAGTTCATCAGGCTATGCCACAAGGGGTAATACAGCATGGGGCCCGAACAGTAGAGCAAGTTCAACGGGGAACAGACAAACCTCGAACGAACGACCAACGCAAAGCACACATGCGACTGGGAGAAGCGATTCTGGCAACATGGGGCATACAAGCCCGAGGAGGAGTCATATGGGCCAAGCGGGAAACGCTCATGGTGATTCGGATTGCAGGGATGCACCGCACACAGAGCCTTCGACGAGGTGTGAGGACACTCAAGCAGGACACTCAAGGGATGCTACGGCAATGGCCACAGCATTTGAACCCCTAAACAGGTCTTTGGAGACATTCCTGACAAGGTTATCAAGAACCAATGAACGCAGTGAGAAGTCCAGAAGAGTCTTTAAGAAACCAAGATGCTACAAAGACGAATCTGATGGCTGTATTGATACCTGGATAGAGGTAATGAAGCTGCATTTCGAGGAAGAGGACTTGTCGGAGAGACAGGAATGCAGCGCACTCACCAGCAACTTAGAAGGGACAGCCCTGAACTGTGTCATGGCCAAGAAACAGTATCAACGTGACACTGCTGAGAAAATCTTCGAAATCTTGTTAAACCGTTTCGGATCAGGGGTGCAGGGGCACCAGGCGATGATGCGCTTCGAGAAACGGAGGCAACGAGAAGATGAAACAATAGACAAGTTTCTCGATGATTTGGAAATGCTGAGAAGACGCAGCCAACCGGATGAGTCAAACCGAAGGATGAACCTGGCCGTAGCCTCAAAATTCATCGATGGTGTGAAAAATGATGAACTTCGTACGATGCTAGCAACGCATTACACACCACTATCAACTAATGCGCCAACACCGGAGGAGTTGAGGCTCAAATCAAAAGAGTATCTTTTGTTGAAACCTCCTTCGAGATCTGGATATTACAAGAACAATTATGGAAATTTTAACGACGGACCAGCAAACCAAGGGAACAATTGGTACAAACCGAGGGATGATATGGACAAGAGACGTTCTTGTGCTAATTGCAGTTCAACAGACCATCATGTGTCAGCATGCCCAGCTTACAAACAAGGCATGAAAGCAATAGGCTTTAGCCTCGAGGACGAAGATGCGTCAGAGTTGGATCATGAGGATTTCATGAGAGGAGTAATTGCGAAATTCGGCCCGAGGTGTTTTTTTTGTAACTTGGAAGGTCATTTTAAATCAGATTGTCCGCAATTCTGGGATGCAGTGGCAGACATCAAGCATCCAAGACATGAAGAAGCTTTGTCAGGAGTGAAAGCCAGCAAGGCTCGACTTTTGAGTGAAGCGGAGGCACGCAGAAAGGATAAACCTCAAGAGCTGGTGGCAAAGAAGATGCAAGCGGTAACAGAGGAAGCATGTGAACCGGAACCAGCAACGGCGGCCGATGACTTCAAAATCGATTATAGGGCAGCTGCGAGGGATGCTATAAATAGAGTACAGCAGGAACTAGTGACGAAAGAGATTGAGCAAAAGGTGAAACTCGAGCTGGAGAATGAAAAATTACAGGAGCAACTGAACGCCTTTGAAGCAACGGAAGTTGAAGAGGCAAAAGCACCAAGCAGCTTGAGCATGAAACTTAATGTTATCTCTGGTCAGAGGTTCGGTATGGCACCGCAAGGAAGTAAAATACAGTCGATAATCTCGGTGGCAGGGCATCAGGTAATCAGAAATCTGAGTGAACCGTCTGAGTTCACTCTGATGCATTTGGACACATATGCAGACTATCTGAGGCAGATGGAGCCACGCACCGAGTCGAGGGCTGTGAGGGCACTACTGACCACGGGTGGCCCTCGCATGAAGAAACTTCATGGACGCTACCTAGAAGTCTATGGGCCGTATCAAGTGATGCTGAACGTGGATGGGATCAGTATCTACACCAGGACTTATGTAACAACAGATGATGACCAAATAGGGCAGATCTATTTGGGTGAAGAGGAACTCAAAGTCCGCAGGATAGGCCATGACGCCATGATGGAACAAGACGCTGTACACATTGGATATGAAGCAGATGTGACAGCACACCTGCTCGACACCAACGGAACAAAAATCGGAGTCACAGGGCTTCTGGACACAGGAGCGGTAGTGAGTGTGATGCCGATAAAAACTTGGGAAAGAATGGGCTTCACGCGGGAAGATCTGATTCCAACGAATCTCCGACTGGCTGCAGCCAATCGAGGAGCTATCTACGTAGCCGGAAGAACACCAATAACGGTCCTCCACATGGGCACATGGGAGGACGGGATCTTTGGATGAGCTTTCTGGTGGTAGAGAATCTGGACGACGCCGACCAATTCATCTTGGGCAGAGATTTTGTCACTTGAACAACGGTCTAATATGGATTAGAAACCCGGACCGAAAGTATGTTAAGAGACCAATTAATAGGATAATAACAGATGAAAATAAGGTACCAGTTTTTTTGGATAGAAAAGTAAAGTTACAACCAGGACAAGCTGTAGTAGCAATTTTTAGAATGAGAAATTTAAATTCGTTAAGTGATAGCAAACAGGTTTGCTTAGTACCGAATCCAAATAGTCAGAGTTCGGTGATTTTAGGCCGGAGCTTCTCGGTAACGCGAAACGGACTGTGTGTCAGTGTGTTGTTGAACACACTGGACACCACGGTTTCAATCCAGCGTGGAAAGAAGCTTGGCTACGCCTTGCCGATGAGGACCGACTATGAGGAGACACAAAACTTGAAGAAGAATAAGGTGAAAGACTGTCCTTATCATGCAAATAAAGATAAAATCTTAAAGAGAATTAATGAATTAAAATCTATTCATAAATTGTTTTCAATGAAATCCGAAACAGACGACGGCTTATCAAGCTGCTCGAACTTTCCGGAACGCCCCTCGTCATACGAGCTAGAATCTGACAAACCGGTTTTGCCAGAGATAGAACATTTGAAGGTAAAAATAGGTGAGGGAGATTTCGAAAAATTGCGGGACCTCCTAGATCGGAACGCCGAAGTATTTTCAAAACATAAGGCGGACATCGGTTGCTGTAATTTCGTCGAACACGAAATCGAACTAGAAGAGGGCGCCGTTCCCCATAGGGAAGGCGCAAGGCGAATGACGCCACATAAATCGGAAGCGTGCCGAGCGGAAATAGAAATGTTGCTTGAATACGACATGATAGAACCCTCGAAATCGCCGTGGGCTTGCGGGGTAGTCATGGCGAAAAAGAAAGGGGGGCAGCTTAGATTTTGTTGCGACTTTCGTTACTTGAACGCGGTAACGATTAAAGATGCGTACCCGATACCGCGAATAGACGAGAGCCTATCCAAACTTGGTGATGCAAAGTTCTTCACCACATTGGACTTGGGTTCTGCCTTCTGGCAGGTTCCTCTGCGAAAGAAGGACAGAGAGAAAACCGGATTCGCATGCGAATTGGGGTTGTACCAGTGGAAGAGGATGCCCTTCGGCTTGTGCAATGCAACAGCAACTTTTCAAAGGCTGATGGCTCAGGCTTTGACAGGAGTGACCAAAAAGTACGGGAATCTCTTGATGTGCTACGTGGATGATGTAGTCATTGCGACACCGACCCTGGAGGATCACATTGATCGGCTCGATGAGGTCTTCGGATGTATGAAAAGAGCAGGCTTGAAATGCAAACCATCGAAATGTGAAATCCTTAGGGATTCGATCAAGTACCTGGGAAGAATGGTGGACAGGCATGGTGTGAGGCCAGATCCAGAAGCAGTAGAGGCTGTGCTGACATGGAAAGCTCCTAGAACGGACACACAGCTCATGAGCTTCCTAGGGTTTGCCAATTACTACCGTGAATTCATTAAAGGATATGCGGACAAGGTGTATCCGATGCAGAAGCTGATGCGCAACAAAGGGAAGAAGTTCGAATGGAACGATGAGGCACAAGTTGCTTTCGAGAACATAAAGCGGGAACTGTGCGAAGCGCCAGTGCTGGGCATGCCTACAGAAAAGGGCATGTATGTTCTTGACACAGACGCATCGGTGGTGGCCATCTCAGGAATATTGCATCAAGAGCAAGAATGGAACGGAAGAACAGTTCTCCGTCCCATTGCATACGGCAGCAAAGTCTTGAGTGACACAGAGATGAAATATGGCGCACCAAAAGCAGAAATGTTTGCAGTAGTCACCTTCGTGGAGAAGTACCGTGCATACTTGGGGAGCGCTCCCTTCAAGTTACGCGTGGACAACAGAGCGTTATCCTGGTTGAAGACCTACTCGATGGATCAGAGTTATATTGGTAGATGGATAGTAAGACTGGATGGCTACCATATGATAATCGAACATAGGATGCGTGATAAACACCAGAATGCTGACAGCCTCAGTAAGAAAACTGAGTTCTATGAAAGATTGGAGCAGAAGCAGGCTAATCAGGCGGAAGTAAAGGAGGGATTCTCGTTTTTGGACAAAGAAACTTATGAAGCGCTTCCCTTAACGAGATGGTTGGATAAGTCTGGACATCCAATTCCAGGGCATCCTGAGTTACCTGTAGAGAAAGCAGCAGAGATAAAGATCCTGTCAAGGGAGGACCCGGTCCCATTGGATCTGTTGCTGCGCTCGAACCTGGTCCAGCAAGAACTCTCTCGCATGAATATAAACAGCCTCTCATTATTGGATAAAACGGTGCAAGTCACACCCCAAGTGATGCGGATGCTGGGTGGATTGTTAGAAAGAGAAGTGACCAGAGATAACCCCGAGTGGACAGCAGCAGTGGCATCGCTAACAGTCAGTGAGAAGGTCAAGATCATGCCGTCCAGACGACAACACGAAGAGAACGAGAGGGATTGTAGGACAATAGTTCAGCAACTAGTATCCTCAATACCCCAAGAGATTTTAACCAGTACTTCTTACGGACAGAAAGGACAGGAGAGCGGCAAGCAAAAGAAAACTGTCACCTTTGTAGACCGGGATAAAGAGGGTGAAGTTGTAAAACAAAATCTGCTGCAAGACTATTTGTCCGGGGAGAAGGATAAGGAGAAAAACCAGCGATCACAAGATCAACACCCGGGACAAGTGAATTGGTCCGGGGAGTCCGAGATAGACGAGAAAATTCCTGATGAGAAACAGGACCTAGAGAACAAGGTTTTGTCCGGGGAGTTCAGATGGATGCGAAGGAAATACAGACATGATCTGGAGGAGCGTGCAGTCTCCAGCACAACACCTTCGACGGATGATGAATCCCGAAACTCAGGAATGGATACCTATTCCGACAGGAATTCGACTTCGGGATCCGAACTGTCAGAACTGGCGATACACACGCTACTAGTGGAAACTCGGGCGAGAGACCTGGACAGAGAGGTGTACCAGGATCCTGACAGTGATCGCTACCTAATACCAAGCGAAAGAGTCTTCGACAACGCAGCGGATGACTTAGAAACGATAGCGGTATCGAAACGTTCGATAAGCCTGTTGCCACAGAAAGAGGTAGTCAGGACTGATCTTCAGCCGTTTCAGCAAGAAACACAACCGTTGGCGAAGATTTGGTGCGTTAAGATGGAAGAAGACACACATCAGCCCAACGAGCTGAATAGTCAGATGAGGGTCATGAAGACGTACTTGAAGGCGAGATACAGACTCTCGGACCTTCTAAGGGCGCAGAGAAATGATCGCATGACAAGCAACCTAAAAAGGTGGATAGAAAACGGTGCACCTGACAAAGGTGACCTGGAAGAAGACAGCTATAGGATCCTGAGACAATACTTCATGCAGAAGGAGGGGAGATTATATCTGAACAAGGACGGGATCGTGGCTTGCAGGAGAAGAGAAGAAGACAAGGTCTTATACAAATATAACGCGATAGTATTGCCGCAACTCTATCAGACAGAACTATTATTCAGGTCGCATGATCAGATGGGCCATCAAGGGATCGACAAAGTGTATCAGAGGATCCTGAAGCGCTTTGAGTGGCCTGGGATGAAAAAGGCATGCGAGAAATGGGTGACAGCATGTCTGTCATGCCAACAGGTCAAGGATCCTAGGAAGTTGCGATTTCCTTTACAATCGATTGAGTCGTCTGAATTCAACGAGGTGGTGCAGATAGATCACCAGAAGATATGCATGACAGACAGCGGTTACAACCAAGTCTTGGTCATGATAGATCACTTCACGAAGTATGCAGAGGCCGTGCCCTGCATAACTGCCTCGGCGGAAGAGACATGCGACCACCTGATCAATACGTGGATAGCAAGACATGGTTGTCCAATGACGTTTCAATCGGACAATGGAACGGCTTTCGTAGGCGAGCTTACGAAAGAGCTTATGAGACGGTCACAAGTCGCTCAGGCTCACTCCACGACATACCACCCTCAGACGAATGGCTTAGTGGAAAGACAGAATAGGACGTTAGTGTCGATGCTGAGGGTATATTGTTCCAGGTACATGACCGATTGGGACAGATACCTACCACAGGTGATGGGAGCTTATAATAGCACGCAACACTCCACAACTGGAGTTAGTCCATACATGATGCTGACGGGACACGAGAAGTCTTTACCCTTGACATTCTTCTACCCAGAATATGAGGGAAAGAAAACGTCCCCACAGGTCTACGTGAGGGATGTGATCAAACGCCAACAGGAGTTGAACGATTTGTGTAGACGAAACACTCAGCAGGCACAGGCAAGGCAGAGGAAAAGATTCGACAAGAAAGCAGCTGGTGCAAAGGCTCACTCGGTGGGAGACTACGTATGGGTATTTCAGAACGTTATACCACCGAAAGGGACAAAGAAACTTCTAAAGAAATGGAGGGGACCCTTCATGATTACGGAGGTGCACCAGGAGGGACGCTTTTATAGACTGAGTACTGGCCGAGCCGCCCACTACGAGAACATCAAGCCACACAATCCGTCGACAGAAGACTGGTGTATACCTGCAGACATGGAAGAAGGGGATTATCTAATGATGGATCCTGCTTGTGAGGTCAATGAAAAAGGCACCAGGGAGAAGAACGATGGAAACGAAGTCGTAGAGGAAGGTACGGATACACCATTGGACCTGGATCCAAACGAACAGATCGAAGCGGACGATGAAACCTTACCCTACGCAGAGGAAGATTGGCAGGATCCCGAACAGACAGAGGTTCCCAAGAACTTGGAACCAGATCTTCCGTTCACGATTCAGACTCGTCAGAAGGACGGGACGAGACAAAGAAAGAAATACAATCCTTACGGTGACGACTTTGTAGTGGATAGGATAGATCTAAAGAAAATAGTGGAGGAAATAGTGGGTTTAGAGGAAATAACCGTGTCACAAGACATTGACATAGTCGATGATCACAACGATGAGTGGGTTGATGACTGGTCGAAACCCGAAGTAGAATTCGACGATGAGCAACAGCAGTCAAATGAACAAGACCTGACGAACCTGCGCGTCTTAGAGTGGCTGAACGAAATGACATCAGACCCTAAAGAGACCAACGTTACGATTCAAGACGTAGATCGCGAAAGCGCGAAATACATTAAGACCGAACGAGATGATCCTTCCTGGGCTGCCCAGGAAGGACAACTTCTCATTCCAGCTTCTAACCTTGACTTAATACCCGGTATGCGATCGACGGGGACGCCGATGGATATTTTTGTCCGGGGAGTGGGGGTAGGACTTACCCACACTGAAAACTTGATAATAAAAAAATTAAGAATAGCAAGAGAAACAGGAGACTTAGAAGCAGAAACAGGTGAAGAACCTAAGAAACCTGACATAGGCAGGGTAGTTGAGTCATATTTTAATTTACCAAATGAATATTCTAGTAACATAATACTAACAGACAGTGATTTCATACTCACAAACAGAACATGTGCGATAGCAATCACCGCAGACATGAGTTTTAGGACAGCGCTAGCGGCAGATTTTAAGAGGGAATACAAAAACGTGGAATTCCTTTGGAAGCAAAGACCAGGGATAGGGGGCGTAGCAGCCTTACCTCCGGCGGTGTCGCAGATACCGGGAAAGTACTTGTGCTTCTTGGTAACGAGGGCGACAGAGAAGCAGCACGTGGACCCAGAAAACCTAGTCTTGTCTTTGACGAGGCTGAGGGACTTCCTTGTGGAAATGGACGTGAAGGAGCTTTCGCTTCCAGTGTACGATCCAAATAGAGGAAGACTGCATCCTCGGGAATTGTACGCGCTTGTACACGTGATATTCTCTGATACGAACATACAAGTATATCTACATAAGAAATATTATTTAAGTATAGGCTGAGTGATGTGCGAAAGAGTGTAAGGCCAAAGACCAAGTTGCATGTAATATGTGATATGTGTGTTATGTTATGTTATGTTATGTGTTAGGTTATTAAGATCATGGGTAAGTAGGGGTTAGTGACCATGAACAACCAAATGACGATTTTGGGAATAGATCCAAAGTTTGGACTGTCCAATCTTAGGTCGAATTCCAAAATTTTAGAAACCAATTGATTTTAATAAATTTTAGGATAAATATCTTTTTATCTGAACTGTTTTAAGCAGATTTTAACTATATATGTTAAGGTGAAACTGACAGGTGTGACAGTCGTGATTCCTTTTCTAGATCCTGATTGATCATTTAATTGCTCATTTGAGTCAAAACTTTAAATCGAAATCAAATCAAACTTGGAAAGAACAGTATGGACAATTTCAACCTGGATGAATTGATGGACCTGGCAGAGGCATATGTAGGACCGATGGTAGATGCGATCTATCGTCGGCTGATCGAACGAGACTTCGCTCTGGAGGACCCAGAGGTGGTCATGTTGCTGACCGCCCTGATCAACATCTTGGGGCACGACAACCGTGGGGACCGCCCCACGGAAGTCCTGTTGATGGCAGCATATGGAGAAAGAGGAGTACTAGACCGCCCGAACATGAGAGTGATGAGGTGGAGAAACGGGGCTCTCTCAGGGAGTGACTTGGCGAATGAGCCTGGATTGGGAAGTTCTAGGACTTACCAACCAGGTGAGATGCCAATGCCCTCTAAGCCTAAACCTGGGCTGACGAGAATGCATCGGGAGATGAACAGCGAGGCGACCTCGTCTGGTTCACCACTGAGAGCAGCTGTGCCACCAAAAAGGGCGAAAGTAACACAGAAGGTTCAGACGAACCAAACCATACAAGATCTGGACGAGATGAACGATCAGCTGAGAAGTACGAAGAAGGAGTTAGACGATATGACGAAGACCATGCTGGCGATGGAGGAAGACCGGGACATGTGGAGAAAGTTGTTTGAAGACTGCAACAAAAAACAGGGTCAAGAGATCGAACGCTTAAGGCAGGAATACAAAGAGCGATCGGAACAGGCGGCGTTGACAACGGCCGTGGAGAAAGTGATACCTGCAAGGGATATTCCTCGTGGGCAGTCCCCGATGGAGCTCTTGACACCTCGAGAAATGAGTCAAACAACGGAGACACGACTTCCAGCAGAGACGAACCGAGTAACAATCCCGGATCCTAGTGACACCTTGGGTGACCCCGTCGTAGAACAGACAGTGAGGAAACTGATAGAGACAGCTGGACGACTGGTCGCTAACAAGAATGCGCCAGGTTCCGGGGTGACTGCACCCTATGGAACGATTGACGATACGGGCAGAGTACAACTCTCCCAGACAGTAATCAGACAAGGGATGAGTAACGTGACACCACTCATGGGGAACTCGAGAATGCCAGAGAGGAAAGTAAGGAAGATGCCAGCGAAGAAACTGTCTCGTGTAATAGACGTGCAGAAGAATAATCAATTGAAGTATAATTTCACGGGAGTTCCGGAGACAGATCCGAGGGCCTGCTTCAATCGAGCTACCTGGAGCCCGGCTGTGAACCTGCAGCAACCACCACTCGGGACATCTCACCTGATATTGGGAGACAGCTTAGTCAGAGTGCTGTCGAATTTGAGGACCTCATGGGTCACCACGGTGATGGCCTTTGGAAGCGCGACGATTGCCCAATTATATCGCATGGTGGAGCTGATGAATCCAGGGAAGATACCCAATGTGATGATCTTAGTGGGGACGAATGATATCTCCAGAGGATCAGATGAGCAGGAAGCACTGTGGGAATCAATGATGGTGTGTTTGTTCACTACTCTCTGGCAGAAGTTCAGTTGCGCGGTACTGACCGTTTGCACGGTGCCAATGAACGCAAGAAGCCTGACAGCATCAGGAAGAAGGCACAACGAGGGAGTCATGAGATGGAACAACATCTTGAGAAATCTAGCAAATCGAAATGCCGGAAGAATGATCCTCATGGACATTGAACATGAATTGAGAGCCATGGATCAAGCCAGACTGACCACAGATGGCATCCACTTCGACAGTGTCGAAGGACAAGCTTGGTTGAATCGAGTCTTCCAAGAACGGTTGGATGAGCTGGAAGCAGAACTCTTTGACACAGGAGTGCTGAAGGAAGAAGGAACGGTGAGTGATACGGTGATCACCACCTTTGTGCCTCCTAACCTGGAAACACGCTTGGGTACGGTCCCAGCCGTCACAAATTACCGGCAACAAAGCTCCAGTGAACCAGGTCGAAGAACAGACGTACAGGATCGGTTGGGAGAAGCACCGATGAGGAGGACAATTCATCCTAGGAGAAGGATAGGACCTGTCAACCAACCAATCGAAGAAGTAGCAGGCACATCTAGATCGGAGACTAGATCGGAGACGACGAGTACCAGTCGAGAGGAGAGACCGAGCAGAGGCTCATTGATGTGGTCGCGATCCATACCGTCTCCTTGGCATGTATACAAAGACGAACTAATGAAGCTGGACCTACAGAGAGTGAGCTTCATCGAAGATGCAAGGAGGATGCTGAATGGAGCGACGCTATCCGTCAGCAGATTGTACTCGATAACCGGCGTAGACTGGTTGATAGCCGCTAGCATAAATTTCAGTTCCACGACGGCCTTGAGATTTGCCGATTTGGAGGGACTGCCTTCCAACAACACAATGGGACCTGTGAATGCAAGACCGTTGCAAGATGTGAGATTGAACCATGATGAGAGGGATCGTGAAGAAAGGCCAGGAAGATTCCTGACGGCGAGAGCGCCGATTGGACAACACGTGAAGATATTTAGGCAACTGACGACACCACCTGGTCATGTGAAGGAGAGGGTGTACCCAAAACTAGTGAACCAAGATGGTGATGCCCAGAGATATGGCGGATTGACAGCGATAAAGAAAGATGAGACCATCTTCGCCGCCTACGACAAAGCAGAGATGAGAAAGGCCAAAATCATGGTAGTAGCGAATTCAGAGTTCGTGTACACCTCTAAGTCTTTGTTTTGGCCGGACGTCATAATGCTGGCCGCAGTTGACCTAGACCTATTGCAATCAGTGTCATTGGCTATAGGGGTACAAAGGCAGACAGAAATGAACCCGATAACGATTGTGTTTGCTGGCATCAATGACCATCTGCACAGTAGAGGTTTTCTGAGCAGGCTCAGAGATTCTGCAACAGCAGAAAACGCAGTATGGCCAGCGATAAAAGACATCCTGGAGTCGCTGGGTGAAGTGGTGGACGCGACGAAGGAGGGATCATTCAATAAAGTGACGTTGAGAGTAGTATTTGCGTTGTCCCCGGGATATGCACATCTCCCGGATGGACTGAAATTTGTGTATGCAATGGTAGCCTTACTTTCGGAGGGAAAATATGATGTGATCATATCAGCCCCGAATCGCATGATAGAAATGGAGAACCTGAGGCCACTTAAGGCTGAACTGCCTGCAGTATGGTCAGATATCTCAAACGCGATGAGAGGGTTCAAGGACCACGCGCTACACATGTTAGTGTTGGACGAAGTGCTGGGGTTGGAACTGTCCAACTTCAGTCGGCAACTCAAACTGAAACCAGGAATAGATGACGACCATCGAGTAATCACGGCAATGTCCAACGACTTGTGGTTCCGAGCAATGGAAGTGGCGAGTGAAGACACGAGAAGAAAGAATTCGCTGGAGACGAGAGCTCATCTGGAAGCGATGGTGCTGAGAACCAAGCCGGAAGCAAACCAGTGGCTACACCTGAATCCTAGAGTAGCGGCATTGGGTGCAGATGCTTTCCAGCAAGGCCCAGTAATGATCACTAAGATGCACGCCTACTTGTTGAAGGAGGTGAACCTGGCGGAAAATGCCGGAGAAAAGACAGCTGAGTTCGTGAACAGAATGTGTCAGATAACTCTGGAAACCTTCTGGACCCAGGAAGTGAAGGGACAGGAGGGATTTGAAAGGACAGACAGCATGCTGGAAGGGTTGGGAGCCGGATGGACCGCGTCCTTCTTGGCAAAAGTTTACCCGAAAGTCTCGCACTATTTGATAAAGGAATTCCTCCAAGCAGTAGTGAAAGTATCGATAGTGGAATTAATAGCCTTGTTCGTGACGTTCGGAGCGGAGAGTTTCGTAAAAGGACCGGCGATACTGCTTACGGATGGAATACAGAACCTGCGACTAGATGGACTTCTGACATTGATCGCAATAACCCACGGAAACTTGGGAGGACTGATGAAACTGGCACGTTGTCCAGAGCAGATGAAAGAGAGAGTGAGGAATCTGGATATGAAGAAATCCACAGACTCGTGGAACAAAATAAGAGACCTGAGACACACTCTTATCCAGTATCTCTTGCAGCAAAATCGCTTTGGAACCGGAGAAGACGAGACAATTGAAAGAGAGGAAGATGTTAGACGACATGTTGGAGGCATGCCGCTATTAACAGATTTGAGCTTAGCTATGAGAATCGATCCCTTGGCGCTGATCAGAGGAGTCACGGAGTTCGTGACAGTGATCTATGGACCAGCAGTCACCTTTGCGTTCCCTGACGTTAAAGTGGAAGCATATAGGAGGTCGGTGCTGCACCTGAACCTCATATCGGCAGTGGACGGTAGTACACTGAACTGGTGTGAGCAGCACGCATTGCGAGAGCTCATGAGTGAAGATCTGTTATTTGCGAAAATATCGGAGCCAGAGAAGACAGTCATCAATTTTGACGATCACTTCTGTGACCGCATGGGAGAAGTAGAAAGAGGGCACATCGAGGTGTTTCCAAAGCTTTGGAATCTGAGGCCCTATGACAAAACGAATGGTGAAATGACCAGAGTGCCTCGTCTCACAGCAGCCTATCACAAAGTGAGAGAAGAGACGAAGGACTGGGGCGATTACAAGAAGCTACCGGAGGCAATCCCTGAATTCCCTCTGATAAGAAGGATGCTGCTCGGAGCAGTCTCCGTAGTACAAACTCCTAGATTGAGAGCATTCGAAACCAATGAAAGGAGAGTAGGGAATTTCATGGGAACGATGGATACATACTTCGTAGGGAGAAATGCCGCCGTGTTACAGTACACACGATTTGCATACACGGATCAAGCGACGAGAAGGCGAATAAGCAACGCCGCTACTCCCAAGCCTGGAAGATTTGATGAGGAATGGAAAGGACTAGGCTTAGCTCCGATGAGAATGAGAGGTAGGACAGAATTGCCTGAAGCCTCATTGATCCTGACCAGTGTGAGGAAGGAGATGAAAGTTGGAGGAGTATTGCAGACGAGAACTTTCCTAGCACCCTTCGGCTGCGAAGAAATCAAAGTGGTCCATGGAGAAGAGGAAGATAAATCGGCCGGTACATTGCTCATACCGAGATTCCATGAAGAAGCCGACAATGACGAACAAGGACCATCGAACTCGAATAAGGATAAGTCAGAAGGAGATGACGGACAGGGTGGAAGCCGTCAGACTGAAGAACCCATGCAACAAGATCAAGCTGGTGGGGAAGACGACAGGGCATCGACAGGAGGAACATCCAGCCTGGATTTCAATATCTTCAGTGATCTTGAGAATAATGCAGACACGTTGGAAACGACTGAGCCAGCGGATGAAGGCATCTCGACACTGGAACCTCCGTCAGCCTTTGAGGAAATGAAACGGAATTTGCCGGAGAGCAGCTCTCCTGGCAATTCAAGAAATAACGACCAGAGAATCCTCATGGAATCACCTAGGAGGAGAAGGATAGAGGCCTCAGCCAGAGTACCTTTCTTGGGAACGCTGCCCGAAGAAGAATGGGAAGTACATCACCGAGACCACGAGAGTAGGACGGGATGTAAGCTGGACAGAGTGGCGTTCATGGAAGAAGTCTGGACCGTGATTCAGAGCTATGGGACCCAGTCCATTCTCAAAACAGGTCTCAATCAACCCTTGATGAGAGAAGTACTTGACAAGCTTGATGAGTGTGAAGGAAGACCGAGTGAGTTATTGATCGACTCAGCTACTGATGAGAGTGAAGCGAATTCTCCCATCAAGATGACACCGCAGGACGATGGAGAGGTGGTGTACCTGTCAAGGACCAGGAGAGGAACGATGCGATCGAAAATGGTGATTGATAAAATCAATGCGATGAAAATGAAGTTAGGCAGCAGAGTGATGCCGAGGAGAATTGGAAAGACAAAAGTGGAATCATAAATATCGATGAAAGCTGGTAACTCAGCGAAAAGGAAGCGAGTCGAAGAAGTCATGGATTTGGGGCAAGGTGATTATCAATTGTCTGGCACAGATAGAATATTAACCGATATAGCGATGGTGCCACCCATTCTCATGGCGGGAATAAAGTCAACCGGTTATAAATCCAAAAGGAGTGACCGCACTCTGACTGGAGCAACTTTAGAAATGGAAATACTCAGCCAATGTGGAGAGAGCAAAATGAGGGACTTCAAGCCATCTCCCATGAATCATGGAAAGGGAAGTGTTGCAGGACAACTAACACCAGTGGAATACAACCGACTAACCGTGTCGGAGACAGTGTCGATAGATGAACCCACCGGTGGATACATGGAGATGTTGGAATACCGAAACTCGGCTAGAGGGTATGTAATGGCCCTGGAAGACGAAAAAGCCATGGAGGGTTATCTGGAAATGATGTTGCAAGGCACCACCCTCAAGCAGAAGGCGTATAGAACTTTGGCGTCGTCTGACGTAGAGGCGGAAACGATCGAGCAGTTAGTGAGCCTTCCATGGAAAGCAGTAGTGTTGAGGTATTTCGAGGAAGAAATGAGGACTACGCCAAGAATACATGCTCTCGTGGCAGTACCTTACGTAAGGACAGAGTTACAACTCAGGTTCGCCTGGTGTATGATGGGACTGACTCGCGAAGAATATGATTCAGAAAGAAAGAGATCAAAAGAAGAAAAGGTTTTCCTTATGACGAATCTGAGGGATCTGATAGTCCAGGAGGGAGCAGCAGTAGCGTGTGCGAAGCGGAGAGACGCTCTCTGTTTCATTCGATTCCTGATAGAGCAGATTTCAGTACCTGCATTAAACACTTGTGTTAAAATGTTGAGGGAAGGCGATGAGCGAACGAAAGCCTTGTTCTTACTAGCAATGCTGGAGATGCAGCAAAGTAAACCGATGAGGGTGAACATGAAAGAACCTGAAGAATTGGAACCCATGAAAAAGATAGACGAGATCAGGAGATTCTCAAACAAGGAGTTGAGACTCACTAAAGAATCTATGGGAGCATTGCCGAAATCCAGTGAATACTGTGGACCGATCAAGAAGAAGTCATATAGCTATGTATCTGGGATCTTAGGGATAGCGTACAATCCTTTCCTGAGTGAAGACATACGTGATTGCTTCTTTGATTATGAGCAGGCGGTGTTACTAAGATTTTGGACGTCCAGAATTGTAACGATTAAAAGCGTCAACAATTCACAGGCCAAATTGGGACTGGTCTTGGAAGAAGAGGTGACTGCACCTTCAGTACCAAAATCCGACAAGAGAGTGGAGTTTGGGTTGGGATTCTCAGATGAATTACTGAGAACGAGCTTGATGGCAGTGTGGGAATTGATGAGGCCATCATGGTGTCCTAGTCCCAACGCTGACTCAATATTACGGGCGACACAAGACGTACAGAGGGAACTGAATGCAGACTGCAACCTGCGTGACCTCAACATCATATATAATGTGATGATAACAGCCTCTAAGAGCAACGGAGAAGATAAAGTGGAGTTGCCTGGCTGGGGACCAGAAGACTGGGTCAAACCTGGTAGCTGTCTGGCGGAAGTCTGTGGACTAGAGGGTCACGTTTGTGGAAGTTTAGACTGTGTGAAAACCCTGGAGAAACAACACAAGCAGTTGACAGTATTGTTTGGAAATGTAGTGATGAAAGCAAGAACGGAAACGGAACTGATAGCAGATTGCCATGGAGGAACCGATGTGAATCTAGTGACAGCACTAGGATTCTACAGCATGTTTGGTTCTTTAGAGTCACTATTGAATCTAGAACAGAAACATGAGATGGTCACAGCCATCAGCGTAGAAGTATTCCCAGGAGTTCTGCAGACTGAGCAGAAGTATATAGGAAAATGGAGGGAAGCAATCGAAACAGAGATGAACATCAGACACAGCGAAACTTATTGTAGACCATCAGGAGCACGATATTTGGTGGGCTCAACGTTGGCTCCAATGTGCAAGAGCAGATATCCTGTACATTTCGTAGCTGTGGACGTAAAGAGTACAAGAGCGATTGTGGATCAAGCCTTCTCAGTGCCGAAGTGTGTGAGATTAGCGAGGATGTCTGAAAAGTCTTACGAGTTACTATGTAAAATGTTCTCAGCAATTCCAGAGAGAACAAAAGAAGAGTTGGAGTCAATACTAGGAAAGAAGTTCATGGGATATGTGAGCGGGAACTTCAGTGACTTCGAAAAACAGAAACAGGGAGGATCAACTGTCACAGATTACAATGCAGTAGATGAGAATGATGAAATCCACCGAGTGATGATGGAAGTGGAACCATTGCTGGAAGCTTCGGGAAAACGTAATTGGAGGAGCATCATGTTGACGCATGATGAGTTTCCTTGCCACTGCTTGCTGCAGACCTGGTGGTATCCCAAGCGTAGTAATCTGATGTTGATCTGGGACTCTGGAGAGCTGCTCTCCATGGGTTTACCAGATTCATCACAGCCCGTAACAATAGTGATAGTGGGAGTTATGATGGCAATACGATGGCTGGAAGCTCATGTGAGAGAAAATAATAGACAGGAGGCACCGACGAGAGAACAATTGCGGAAATTAGATTGTCTAAAAGATTTAGATCTTTTTGAGACAATGTGCAAAGTTCTAAACATTCCGATGGAAGTGAAGAAGATATGGGCAAGAAAACGATTGATGCCATGGTTCAGAGCTAACATGACTGCATGGTTGTACGAGTATGCGAAAAAGCATATGTCGAAGCATGGCAGAGTATACAGTGAATATCAGCTGGACATTGGGGCAGGAGCTTTCAAGCGAGCTTTCGTGACCCATCGGAATGCAGTGACCACCGCCGTGAAAAGAATTTCCAGGACGTGTGAGCGTAGTGGAAATGAGAAGGCAGAGATGCTGAAAGAAGATTTGGAGAGAAACGTGACGTTGTGTCTCCACAACAGCTTCTGTAGGAACAGAGAATCAAACGTGGATCCCCTACCTTGCTGTAAACAGAGGGTGGAAGAGCAGAAGTGTTGGAGGACGGCTTCCAACAGCGTCAGGATAGTCAATGGCGTGCTACAAGACACGGAAACCGAAAGTGCGGAGTCAGTGTCACAGGAGGAGGAAATGGAGCATTGACGAATGGTCGAGAAAACAAGAGGCAGCAAGAAAGAAAATTAGAAGAATTTAGAAGTTTTAGAACTTCTAAACGACGAAAAAAGAAGAGAACAAAGGGATGATGAAGAAAAGTCAAAACTCAGAATTGTTTTATGTGTGTGAAAAACTCAAGTGAGAAACCAAGCAACCAAGTTGTAATTGAAAACTGAAACATTTAGTTGAGTTTTGAAATTGTTGCATTTATAAATTTGCATTTTGATTTTAACAGAAGTGGCTTTAGAGACACTTATTATTTATTTAGAAAGGCTTAAGGGAAGAGTATATTTAAATATTCCAGCCTGCATGATTGTTTTTAATCACTTAGGAAGATTGATCACTTTGTGGTGACGTGGAAGGCTTGAGTAATCTCTTGAAGAGGGAGGTTGTTGCATTGTTCTTTCTAACCACAAAGTTTCTTAGTTTTAATATTCAGGACAATAAACAAGCAAGATTTCCGAAGGGAAGGAGCGTAGTAGGATAATTTTAGCTTGTTGGTTGGCAGGACTGTCCTGCAAGCCAACACCTTTTAGATATAAGAGAAGAAGTTTTAATCGGGACATTGACACTGGAAGTCAGAAAAAATATTTTATCTTAAGTCATATCCTCAATGTGCAGATTAATGAAAGAATTTGAAGTCTATAGTGATGTAGTATGATGCCATTTATATTCTGCAGTGAGTCGATGTGACGTAGATAAAAGTAATTTCGTGCATTTTGTAAATTCTGTTCGATGACACTAACCATTTAGAACATTGCGCGATTCAATGAGGACATTGACCGGACTGTCCGGGGAGTATGTGACATTCGACCAGAATGTGAAAAATGCAATCTCTGCAGAATTCGGAATTTTAGCAGTAAGCCTTCCGGATTGGTGGTTTTTATGAACTAAGGGCGTTATTGGAACGTTTAGCCAAACGGTGAAGGCTGGAATATTCTAGTATTTTAAAATTTCAAAAATTCGAATGATGACGTCACATTTCTGAGAAATGCTGAAACGGCCATTTTTAACAAAAAACGAGTGAAAAAAGGAGAACAACAAGTGAAAAAAGGAGAACAACAGCGCTGACGAGAACAACTTGATCGAAATTGAAGAAGTCGAAATTGAAGAAAAACAGCAGCAGTGTGCAGAGAACGTTCCGAGTTGCAACTATTGTGCTGCTACAATAGTTGCAAGGCCGTTGCGAACAACGGTGAAGGGTAAGAAATCAGCCCTCCGTGTTATCGTGAATTCGAACTTAAGGAGCTTGATTCACTGGATTCAAGAATCCGGAAGGGTCTCGGGACGGAAACTTTTATTAACTCATATGAACTTTTAGCATCCTGTCATGTTCTGACTTGAATTTAACTGATATTTGAATTAGTTTTGACAGGGATGAGGTGCTAAGAATTGGGGGGGAAAGGGTTGATCCATCTTCGATGGAGATGATGATTTTTATCTACTGAACAAAAACAATAGTAATATAATAAATAGTAGCCCTGTTTTTAGGAGTGACCTCGTGGTCTGGGGATACTGAGACCCAGCCATGAGCTCACTATTTTTGCATGTAATTCAGTTAATTTGAGCGTTCTGGTCGAAGCCGGAGAACAGTAACGTTTTTGTCGACCCGATGTTAGAAAAGACCACCGAAAAGTACTGGCTTGGTAGAGACGGTGAAAAACATGCAAAGCTCTGTTTAGACGCTAGCCAGTCGTCTTAAGACTTAGTTTTGTTATCCGTCGATATGTATCTTCCGGGCGAATGTTACATATGCTAGATCCGAACCCGTACATCAGTACCAAAAGCCTTGACCAACCAGACATGGTGGCCTGTATAAACTTACTTAAACGCACAATTATTCTCAAATATCCAGCATAAAAGATTGCGCAGATAGAACAATGAACACAAATGACTTTATAGAGGTAACAGTTTGCAAGAACTTACCTTGAGCTCCTGAAATATAGGTTGGCAAAAGAGACCCTCCGATTTGTTGTCCGCCAACGTCCCATATTTGGAGTTGCACCACTCTACCTCCGGGCAACTCTTCTCGCCTTCTGAAAAAATCTAGTCCTACTGTCTGCGCATACTGCTTATTGAATGAGTTTTGCGCTAATACAGTTGCGATAGATGTCTTTCCACTAGCTCCATTACCTAACAAGCAAAGCTTTATAACAGATTCCTTCGTAGGATTCAAATCCTCGTCATCGGAATCAATCATTGAGCCTGAAATAAATCAAGCTAGGTCTACAAAAACATTCGCTACATCGCGATACAAACAACGTCAGATCTGGATAAGTGTATCATTCCTAACATCGGGTCGACAAAACGTTACTGCTTTCCGGCTTCGACCAGAACGCTCAAATTAACTTAATTATATGCAAAAATAGTGAGCTCATGGCTGGGTCTCAGTATCCCCAGACCACGAGGTCACTCCTAAAAACAGGGCTACTACTATTTATTATATTACTATTGTTTTTGTTCAGTTCCGAATTGAGTGCTTAAATAAATGCTCAAATAACCCTACAGTACAAGCCTCACAAACAGGCTACAAAATTGATCGTAACGATCCTGACTGATATAAATGCCTGTAACAACAATATATCTATCAACAACAAGGGGGGGTCGGATCACATCTCGTCTGGGGGGATGATTTCTACTGATTTTTTACTTTTTTTGTTTTTCTTGGGTACTATACTACTTTTTGTTTGGTTTTATATATATCTTTAAGTGTTTTTGGTCACAAACCTCTCAGGGAACGAGGGAATGGCCGATCCCCCCACCCTTCCTGGTTCGTGAATTTTCGGTCTTAACTAAGTTAAAAAGCTATTCACGGTAATCCGGAGGGCTTCCGCGTTCCGAACTACCCTTCCGCCCCGGCGGTTTAGGCCTATTAAGGGCGTTAATGTGAGCATCCGCTCGGCGCGGAGTGCTCGTTAACGGTTCTGCCGGTCATGATGTTAAAAAAGAATAACACCCAGGAGCGCCATAAAAACATGTATGTAACATTCGCCCGGAAGATACATATCGACGGAAAATAAAACTAAGTCCTAAGACGACTGGCCAACGTCTAAACAGAGTTTTACATGCTTTTCACCGTCTCTACCAAGCCAGTACTTTCGGTGGTCTTTCCAACATCGGGTCGACAAAAACGTTACTGTTCTCCGGCTTCGACCAGAACGCTCAAATTAACTTAATTACATGCAAAGTTAGTGAGCTCATGGCTGGGTCTCAGTATCCCCAGACCACGAGGTCACTCCTAAAAACAGGGCTACTGCTATTTATTATATTACTACTGTTTTTGTTCAGTAGATAAAAATCATCATCTCCATCGAAGATGGATCAACCCTTTCCCCCAACTCCTAGCTTCTCATCCTTATCAAAATGAATCTAGTTGTTACTTAAATTCAACTCAGGACATGACAAGAAGCTAAAAGTTTATACAAAAGGATAAAAGTTTCAGTTCCGAAACCCTTCCGGATTCTTGAATCCACTGAATCAAGCTCGTTAATCTTGATTTCCTCGTAATCCGGAAGGCTGTCTTCCACCCTTCACCGTTATCTGCAACGGCCTTGCAACTATTGTAGCGACACAATAGTTGCAACTCGGAGTGCTCTCTGTTAACTCCGTGATTTGTTGTCGTTTTTTCTCACAATTTCCGTATTTCTCAGCTAATGTTGTTCAGTTTTTTTTAGTTCTTTTTGCTAAAATGGCCGTTTTTGACGTTTCTCAGAAATGTTACGTAATCACTTCGAAAATTTAAAAATTAGCAATTCCCGAATCCTTTAACCTTCACGTTTTGTTCGATCGTTCCAATAACGTTCTTAATTCTTAATAATCACCGATCCGGAAGGCTCGCTGCTAAAAATTCGAATTCTGCAGAGATTGCATTTTGACCATTCTGGTCGAATGTCACATACTCCCCGGACAGTCCGGTCAATGTCCTCATTGAATCACGCAATGTTCGTAAAATAGATACAGTGTCATCGAACAGAATTTACAAAATGCACGAAATTACTTTTATCCACGTCACATCGACTCACTACAGAACACAAATGGCATCATACTACATCACTATAGCCTTCAAATTCTTTCATTTATCTGCACCTTGAGGATATGACTTAAGATAAAACATATTTTCTGACTTCCAATGTCAATGTCCCGACTAAAACTTTTTCTCTTAGATTTAAAAGGTGTTGGCTTGCAGGACAGTCCTGCCAACCAACAAGCTAAAATTATCCTACTATGCTTCTTCCCTTCGGAAATCTTGCTTGTTATTGTCCTGGATATTAAAACTAAGAAATTCTGTGGTTAGCAAGAACAATGAAACAATCTCCCTCTTCGAGAGATTACTCAAGCCTTCCATGTCACCACAAAGTGATCAGTTCTCCTAGCTGATTAAAAACAGTCATGCAGGCTGGAATATTTAAATATACTCCTTCACTTGAGCCTTTCTAAATAAATAGTAAGTGAGTGTCTCTAAAGCCACTCGATTTAAATCAAAATGCAAATTTATAAAGCAACAATTTCAAAACTCAACTAAATGTTTCAGTTTTCAATTACAACTTGGTTGCTTAGTTTCTCACTTGAGTTTTTTCACACACATAAAACAATTCTGAGTTTTAGCTTTTTCTTCATTACTCCTTTGTTTTCTTCTTTTTTCGTCGTTTAGAAGTTCTAAAACTTCTAAATTCTTCTAATTTTTGTCTCTTTTTCCATCTTGCTTTTTGGTCATCCGTCAATGCTCCATTTCTTCCTCCTGTGATTCTGACTCTGCACTCTCAGTCTCTGTATCTTGTAACACGTCGTTAGCTATCCTGACGCTGCTGGAAGCCGTCCTCCAACACTTCTGCTCTTCTACCCTCTGTTTACAACAAGGTAGGGGATCCACGTTAGATTCTCTGTTCCTGCAGAAGCTGTTGTGGAGACACAACGTCACGTTTCTCTCCAAATCTTCCATTAACATCTCTGCTTTCTCCTTTCCACTACGTTCACTCGTCCTGGAAATTCTTTTCACAGCGGTGGTCACTGCATTCCGATGAGTCACGAGAGCTCGCTTAAAAGCTCCTGCTCCAATGTCCAGCTGATATTCACTGTACACTCTGCCGTGCTTCGACATATGCTTCTTAGCATATTCGTACAACCATGCAGTCATGTTAGCTCTGAACCATGGCATCAATCGTTTTCTTGCCCATATCTTCTTCACTTCCATCGGAATGCTTAGAATTTTGCACTTTGTCTCAAAAAGATCTAAATTTTTTAGACAATCTAACGTCCGCAACTGTTCTCTAGTCGGTGCCTCCTGTCTATTATTTTCTCTCACATGAGCTTCCAGCCATCGTATCGCCATCATAACTCCCATAGTGCTTCCTGCTCATCTGAACCTCTGGAGATGTCATTCGTCCCAACTAAGATCATCACATTGGGGATCCTCCCTGGATTCATGAGTTCCACCAATCGATACAATTGGGCTGTTGTCGCGCCTCCAAAGGCCATCACCGTGGTGACCCACGAGGTCCTCAAGTTCGACAGCACTCCGACCAAGCTGTCTCCCAGTATCAGATGAGATGTCCCGAGTGGTGGTTGCTGCAGGTTTACAGCCGGGCTCCAAGTAGCTCGGTTGAAGCAGGCCCTCGGATCTGTCTCCGGAACTCCCGTGAAATTATATTTCAATTGATTATTCTTTTGCACGTCTATTATGCGAGACACTTTCTTCGCTGGCATCTTCCGTACTTTCCTCTCTGGGATTCTCGAGCTCCCCATGAATGGTGTCACGTCACTTATCCCCTGTCTGATCACGGTCTGGGAGAGTTGTACTCTGCCCGTGTTGTCAATCGTTCCATAGGGTGCAGTCACCCCGGAACCTGGCGCATTCTTGTTAGCGACCAGTCGTCCAGCTGTCTCTATCAGCTTCCTCACTGTCTGTTCCACGACGGGGTCACCCAAGGTGTCACTAGGATCCGGGATCGTTACTCGATTTTTCTCTACTGGGAGTCGTGTCTCCGTTGTTTGACTCATTTCTCGAGGCGTCAAGAGCTCCATCGGGGACTGCCCACGAGGAATATCCCTTGCAGGTATCACTTTCTCCACGGCCGTTGTCAACGCCATCTGCTCCGATCGCTCTTTGTAGTCCTGCCTCAAGCGCTCAATCTCTTGACCTTGCTTTTTGTTGCAATCTTCAAACAACTTTCTCCACATGTCCCGATCTTCCTCCATCTGGAGCATACTTTTGGTCATATCGTCCAGCTCCTTCTTCGTACTTTTCAGTTCATCGTTCATCTCATCCAGATCTTGCATGGCTTGGTTCGTCTGAACTTTCTGTGCTACTTTCGCCCTTTTTGGTGGCACAGCTGCTCTCAGTGGTGAACCAGACGAGGTCGCCTCGTTGTTCATCTCCCGATACATTCTCGTCAACCCAGGTTTGGGCTTGGAGGGCATTGGCATCTCACCTGGTTGGTAAGTCCTAGAACTTCCCAATCCAGGCTCATTCGCCAAGTCACTCCCTGAGAGAGCCCCGTTTCTCCACCTCATCACTCTCATGTTCGGGCGGTCTAGTACTCCTCTTTCTCCATATGCTGCCATCAACAGGACTTCCGTGGGGCGGTCCCCACGGTTGTCGTGCCCCAAGATGTTGATCAGGGCGGTCAGCAACATGACTACCTCTGGGTCCTCCAGAGCGAAGTCTCGATCGATCAACCGACGATAGATCGCATCTATCATCGGTCCTACATATGCCTCTGCCAGGTCCATCAATTCATCCAAGTTGAAGTTATCCATTCTATTCTTTCAAGTTTGATTCGGTTTTGATTCGATTCCAAGGTTTTGACTCAAGTGAGTAATTAAATGATCAATCAGGATCTAGAAAAGAAGTCACAATTATCACACTTGTCAGTTTCACCTTAACATATATCGTTAAAATTTGCTTAAAAACAGTTCAGATAAAAAGATATTTATCCTAAAATTTATTAAAATCAATTGCTCTCTAAAATTTTGGAATTCTACCTAAAATTGGACAGTCCAAACTTTGGATCTATTCCTAAGATCGTCATTTAGTTGTTCACCGTCACTAACCCCTACTTACCCATGATCTTATTAACCTAACACATAACATAACATAATATAAAACATATTACATACAACTTAGTCTTTGGCCTAACACTCTCTCGCACATCACTCAGCCTATACTTAAGTAATATTTCTTATGTAGATATACTTTTATGTTCGTATCAGAGAATATCACGTGTACAAGCGCGTACAATTCCCGAGGATGCAGTCTTCCTCTGTTTGGATCGTACACTGGAAGCGAGAGCTCCTTCACGTCCATTTCCACAAGGAAGTCCCTCAGCCTCGTCAAGGACAAGACTAGGTTCTCTGGGTCCACGTGCTGCTTCTCCGTCGCCCTCGTCACCAAGAAACATAAGTATTTTCCCGGTATCTGCGTCGCCGCCGGAGGTAAGGCTGCTACGCCCCCTATCCCTGGTCTTTGCTTCCAAAGGAATTCCACGTTTTTGTATTCTCTCTTAAAATCTGCCGCTAACGCTGTCCTAAAACTCATGTCTGCTGTGATTGCTATTGCATATGTTCTGTTTGTGAGTATGAAATCACTGTCTGTTAGTATTATGTTACTTGAATATTCATTTGGTAAGTTAAAATATGACTCAACTACCCTGCCTATGTCAGATTTCTTAGGTTCTTCGCCTGTCTCTGCTTCTAAGTCTCCTGTTTCTCTTGCTATTCTTAATTTTTTTTTATCAAGTTTTCAGTGTGGGTAAGTCCTACCCCCACTCCCCGGACAAAAATATCCATCGACGTCCCCGTCGATCGCATACCGGGTATCAAGTCGAGAATAGAAGCTGGAATGAGTAGTCGTCCTTCCTGGGCAGCCCAGGAAGGATCATCTCGTTCGGTCTTGATGTATTTCATGCATTCACGATCCACGTCTTGAATCGTGACGCTGGTCTCCTCAGGATCCGAGGTCGTTTCATTCAGCCACTCTAAGACACGCAGGTTCGTCAAGTCTTGTTCGAATGACTGCTGTTGCTCGTCGTCGAATTCTACCTCGGGTTTTGACCAGTCTTCAACCCACTCATCGTCGTGATCATCGACTATGTCAATGTCTTGTGACACAGTTATTTCCTCTAGACCCACTACTTCCTCCACTATCTTCTTCAGATCTATCCTATCCACTACAAAGTCGTCACCGTAAGGATTGTATTTCTTTCTTGGTCTCGTCCCGTCCTTCTGACGAGTCTGTATCGTGAGCGGAAGATCCAGTTCCAAGTTCTTGGGAACCTCTATCTGTTCGGGATCCTGCCAATCTTCCTCTGCGTAGGGTAATGTTTCATCGTCCGCTTCGATCTGCTCGTTTGGATCCAGGTCCAGCGGTGTACCCCCACCTTCCTCTACGACTTCTTTTCCATCGTTCTTCTCCCTGCTGCCCTTTTCATTGACCTCACAAGCAGGATCCATCATTAGATAATCCCCTTCTTCCATGTCTGCAGGTATACACCAGTCTTCTGTCGATGGATTGTGTGGCTTGATGTTCTCGTAGTGGGTGGCTCGGCCAGTACTCAGTCTATAAAAGCGTCCCTCCTGGTGCACCTCTGTAATCATGAAGGGTCCCCTCCACTTTTTTAGGAGCTTTTTCGTCCCTTTCGGTGGTATAACGTTCTGAAATACCCATACGTAGTCTCCCACCGAGTAAGCCTTTGCACCAGCTGCTTTCTTGTCGAATCTTTTCCTCTGCCTTGCCTGTACCTGCTGAGTATTTCGTCTACACAAATCGTTCAACTCCTGTCGGCGTCTGATCACATCCCTCGCGTAGACCTGTGGGGACATTTTCTTTCCCTCATACTCTGGGTAGAAGAAGGTTAATGGTAATGACTTTTCGTGTCCAGTTAGCATCATGTGTGGAATGACTCCGGTGGTGGAGTGTTGCGTGCTGTTATATGCTCCCATCACCTGTGGAAGGTATCTGTCCCAATCGGTCATGTACCTGGAACAATATACTCTCAGCATCGACACTAACGTCCTATTCTGTCTTTCCACTAAGCCGTTCATCTGAGGGTGGTATGTCGTGGAGTGAGCCTGAGCGACCTGTGAGCGCCTCATAAGCTCTTTCGTAAGCTCTCCTACGAAAGCTGTTCCATTATCCGATTGAAACGTCATCGGACAACCATGTCTCGCTATCCACGTGTTGATCAGGTGGTCGCATGTCTCTTCCGCCGAGGCAGTTATGCAGGGCACGGCCTCTGCATACTTCGTAAAATGATCTATCATGACCAGCACCTGATTATAGCCATTGTCTGTCATGCATATCTTTTGGTGGTCTATTTGCACCACCTCGTTAAATTCAGACGACTCGATCGATTGTAAAGGAAATCGCAACTTCCTTGGATCCTTGACCTGTTGGCATGACAGACATGCTGTTACCCATTTCTCGCATGCCTTTTTCATCCCACGCCACTCAAAGCGCTTCAGGATCCTCTGATATACTTTGTCGATCCCCTGATGGCCCATCTGATCATGTGACTTGAATAATAGTTCTGTCTGATAGAGTTGCGGTAACACTATCGCGTTATACTTGTATAGGACTCTGTCTTTTTCTCTTCTCTTACAAGCCACAATCCCGTCCTTGTTCAAATATAACCTACCTTCCTTCTGCATGAAGTATTGTCTCAGGATGCGATAACTATCTTCCTCGAGGTCCCCTTTATCCGGCGAACCATTCTCGATCCACCTTTTCAGGTTGCTTGTCATGCGATCATTTCTCTGCGCCCTTAGAAGATCCGAGAGTCGGTATCTCGCCTTTAAGTACGTCTTCATGACCCTCATCTGACTATTCAGCTCGTTGGGCTGGTGTGTGTCTTCTTCCATCTTAACGCACCAAATCTTCGCCAACGGCTGTGTTTCTTGTTTAAACGGCTGAAGATCAGTCCTGACTACCTCTTTCTGCGGCAACAGGCTCATCGAACGTTTCGATACCGCTATCGTCTCCAAGTCATCCGCTGCGTTGTCAAAGACTCTTTCGCTTGGTATTAGGTAGCGATCACTGTCAGGATCCTGGTACACCTCTCTGTCCAGGTCCCTTGCCCGAGTTTCCACTAGTAGCGTGTGTATCGCTAGTTCTGACAGTTCTGATCCCGAACTCGAGTTCCTGTCTGAATAGGTGTCCATTCCTGAGTTTCGGGAATCATCATCCGTCGAAGAGGTTGTGCTGGATACTGCACGTTCCTCCAGATCATGTCTGTGCCTTCTTCGCATCCATCTGAACTCCCCGGACAAAATTTTGTTCTCTAGGTCCTGTTTCTCATCAGGAATTTTCTCGTCTATCTCAGACTCCCCGGACAAATTTTCTTGTCCCAGGTGTTGATCTGGTGATCGCTGGTTCTTTTCATCATTCGTCTCCCCGGATAAAAAGTCTTGCAGCGGATTTTGTTCTACCTTTTTACCTTCCTTATCCTGGTCCACAAAGGTGACGGTTTTCTTTCGCTTGCTGCTCCCCTGTTCTTTCTGTCCGTAAGAAGTACTGGTTAAAATCTCTTGGAGTATTGAGGACACTAGTTGCTGAACTATCGTCCTACAATCCCTCTCGTTCTCTTCGTGCTGTCGTCTGGACGGCATGATCTTCACCTTCTCACTAACTGTTAGCGATGCCACTGCTGCTGTCCACTCGGGGTCATCTCTGGTCACTTCTCTTTCTAACAACCCACCCAGCATCCGCATCACTTGCGGTGTGACTTGCACCGTTTTATCCAATAATGAGAGGCTGTTTATGTTCATGCGAGAGAGTTCTTGCTGGACCAGGTTCGAGCGCAGCAACAGATCCAAGGGGACTGGGTCCTCCTTGGATAGGATCTTTATCTCGGCTGCTTTCTCTACAGGTAACTCAGGGTGCCCTGGAATTGGATGTCCAGACTTATCCAACCATCTCGTTAAGGGGAGCGCTTCATAAGTTTCTTTGTCCAGAAACGAGAATCCCTCCTTTATTTCCGCCTGATTGGCCTGCTTCTGCTCCAATCTTTCATAAAACTCAGTTTTCTTGCTGAGGCTGTCAGCATTCTGGTGTTTATCACGCATCCTATGTTCGATTATCATATGGTAGCCATCCAATCCGACTATCCATCTACCAATATAACTCTGATCCATCGAGTAGGTTTTCAACCAGGATAACGCTCTGTTGTCCACGCGTAACTTGAAGGGAGCGCTCCCCAAGTATGCACGGTACTTTTCCACGAAGGTGACTACTGCAAACATTTCTGCTTTTGGTGCGCCATATTTCATCTCTGTGTCACTCAAGACCTTGCTGCCGTATGCAATGGGACGGAGAACTGTTCTTCCGTTCCATTCTTGCTCTTGATGCAAGATTCCTGAGATGGCTACCACCGATGCGTCTGTGTCGAGAACATACATGCCCTTTTGTGTAGGCATGCCCAGCACTGGCGCTTCGGACAGTTCCCGCTTTATGTTCTCGAAAGCAACCTGTGCCTCATCGTTCCATTCGAACTTTTTCCCCTTGTTGCGCATCAGCTTCTGCATCGGATACACCTTGTCCACATATCCTTTTATGAATTCTCGGTAGTAATTGGCAAACCCTAGGAAGCTCAGGAGCTGTGTGTCCGTTCTGGGGGCCTTCCATGTCAACACTGCTTCCACTGCTTCCGCGTCCGGTCTCACACCATGCCTATCCACCATTCTTCCTAGGTACTTAATCGAATCCCTAAGGATTTCACATTTCGATGGTTTGCACTTCAATCCAGCTCTTTTCATGCATCCAAAGACCTCATCGAGCCTATCAATGTGGTCTTCCAGGGTCGGTGTTGCTATGACTACATCATCCACGTAGCACATCAAGAGATTCCCGTACTTTTTGGTCACTCCTGTCAAAGCCTGAGCCATCAGTCTTTGAAAAGTGGCCGTTGCATTGCACAAGCCGAAGGGCATCCTCTTCCACTGGTACAATCCCAATTCGCACGCGAATCCGGTTTTCTCTCTGTCCTTCTTCCGCAGAGGGACCTGCCAGAAGGCAGAACCTAAGTCCAACGTGGTGAAGAACTTGGCATCACCAAGCTTAGATAGGCTCTCGTCTATTCGCGGTATCGGGTACGCATCTTTTATCGTTACCGCGTTCAAGTAACGGAAGTCGCAACAAAATCTAAGCTGCCCCCTTTCTTTTTCGCCATTACTACCCCGCAAGCCCATGGCGATTTCGAGGGTTCTATCATGTCGTATTCAAGCAACATTTCTATTTCCGCTCGGCACGCGTCCGATTTGTGTGGCGTCATTCGCCTTGCGCCTTCCCTATGGGGAACGGCGCCCTCTTCTAGTTCGATTTCGTGTTCGACGAAATTACAGCAACCGATATCCGCCTTATGTTTTGAAAATACATCTGCGTTCCGATTTAGGAGGTCCCGCAATTTTTCGAAATCTCCCTCACCTATTTTCCCTTTTAAATGTTCTATCTCTGGCAAAACCGGTTTGTCAAATTCTAGTTCATATGACGAGGGGCGTTCCGGAAAATTCGAGCAGCTTGATAAGCCGTCGTCCATCTCGCACGGCTCTCGACTCGGTGCGTGGTTCCACCTGCCTCAGATAATCTGCATATGTGTCCAAATGCATCAAAGTGAACTCGGATGGTTCACTCAGATTTCTTATTACCTGGTGTCCAGCCACTGAGATTATCGACTGTATCTTGCTTCCTTGCGGCACCATGCCGAACCTCTGACCGGAGATCACATTAAGTTTCATGCTCAAACTGCTTGGTGCTTTCGTTTCTTCGAACTCCGTTGCTTCGAAGGTATTCAGTTGCTCATGAAGTTTCTCATTTTCCAGTTCAAGTTTCACCTTTTGTTCGATCTCTTTCGTCACCAGTTCCTGCTGCACTCTATTTAGAGCATCCCTCGCGGCTGCCTTATAATCGATCTTGAAGTCATCAGCCGCAGTTGCTGGTTCCGGTTCACGTGTTTCCTCTGTTACCGCTTGCATTTTCTTTGCCGCCAGCTCTTGAGGTTTATCCTTTCTGCGTGCCTCCGCTTCACTCAAAATTCGAGCCTTGCTGGCTTTCACTCCTGACAAAGCTTCTTCATGTCTTGGATGCTTTATGTCTGCCACTGCATCCCAGAATTGCGGACAATCTGATTTAAAATGACCTTCCAAGTTGCAAAAGAAACACCTTGGTCCAAATTTCGCAATTACTCCTCTCATGAAATCCTCATGATCCAATTCTGACGCATCTTCGTCCTCGAGGCTAAAGCCTATTGCTTTCATGCCTTGTTTGTAAGCTGGGCATGCTGACACATGATGGTCCGTTGAACTGCAATTGGCACAAGAGCGTCTCTTGTCCATATCATCCCTCGGTTTGTACCAATTGTTCCCCTGGTTTGCTGGTCCGTTGTTAAAATTGCCATAATTGTTCTTGTAGTATCCAGATCTCGAAGGAGGTTTCAACAAAAGATACTCTTTCGACTTGAGCCTCAACTCCTCCGGTGTTGGCGCATTGGTTGATAGTGGTGTGTAATGCGTTGCTAGCATCGTACGAAGTTCATCATTCTTCACACCATCGATGAATTTTGAGGCTACGGCCAGGTTCATCCTTCGGTTTGACTCATCCGGTTGGCTGCGTCTTCTTAGCATCTCCAAATCATCGAGAAAATTATCTATCGTTTCATCTTCTCGTTGCCTCCGTTTCTCGAAGCGCATCATCGCCTGGTGCCCCTGCACCCCTGATCCGAAACGGTTTAACAAGATTTCGAAGATTTTCTCAGCAGTGTCAAGTGATATTGCTTCTTGGCCATGACACAGTTCAGGGCTGTCCCTTCCAAGTTGCTGGTGAGCGCACTGCATTCCTGTCTCTCCGACAAGTCCTCTTCCTCGAAATGCAGCTTCATTACCTCTATCCAGGTATCAATGCAGCCATCAGATTCTTTTTTATAGCATCTTGGTTTCTTAAAGACTCTCCTGGACTTCTCACTGCGTTCATTGGTTCTGGATAACCTTGTCAGGAATGCCTCCAAAGACCTGTTTAGGGGTTCAAATGCTGTGGCCATTGCCGTAGCATCCCTTGAGTGTCCCGCTTGAGTGTCCTCACACCTCGTCAAAGGCTCTGTATGCGGTGCATCCCTGCAATCCGAATCGCCGTGAGTGTTTCCCGCTTGGCCCACATGACTCCTCCTCGGGCTCGCATGCCCCCTGTTGCCGGAATCACTTCTCCCAGTCGCATGTGTGCCTTGCATTGGTCGTTCATTAGAGGTTTGTCTGTTCCCCGTTGAACTTGCTCTACTGTTCGGGCCCCATGCTCCATTATCCCTTGTGGCATAGCCTGATGAACTGCCCCTGCCTCTAGTGGATCCATACGTCCTCCTCTTTTGATGTTCATTGAAGTTCACCCTCAGTTCCCTGCTGGGACCTCCCGAGTTCGGTTCTCCTTCTTTTGGTCCACTCTTGCTGCTTAGTAGCCCGTCCAACCTATCCATGATAGCCTGAGTTCGCCTCTCCATCATCGCGTCTATCTTTGTGTCAAGAGTCCCAAGAGACTGCTCTTGCTGAATTCTTAACTTCTCCATGTCGTCTCTTAAGCGTAACTCTCGCTGTTCCGCTTCTCTTGTCATTCGCGACAAGTTCTTCGCCTTATGCTCGTCCGTTCTTTCTTTCAAGCGTTTTTCGCTCCTGCCATTTCTTGTCTATTGCGGTTTATTTCTTCCAGTAGGCCGTCTCTTTCAAGGTGAACTGCTCTTTCTAGTTCACTCATCCTTATTGACATCTGTTCATTTTGCTCTCCTAAACTTTCCACTATGTTGTTTAAGGCTTCTTCTAGTGCCGCCCCGTTATCCACGAGTGGCGTCACTAGTGGCGGTATAACCCTGTCGGTCCCAGGTAGCTTCGTGCTCGTGGAGATCCGGGACTTGACTCTCTTCCTCGACGTCTTTTCATTATCCCCTCCAGGATTCGCCAATGCGTTGCCTAGCCCTCTGTTTCTACTCTCTCCATGTTGTGGCTCTGAACTTGTCATAATCGCGAAGTCTTTTGACTGGCCCGGTGTGTTTGCCTCTTTGCTTATCGTTGTCACTACACCAAATTTGTCCATGGTTCCAGTCTCTCTTCCGACGTATGCCTCATTCTCCTGGATCGAACTATTGAGGCTGACTTGAGATCCAAAGTCCCCTTGCTCCTCTTCATCCTCTTCCTCCTGGGATTCACGTTCGTTTCCTGCGCCTCCTCCCATGGTGAATGGAAAGATGTTTCCGAAGGTGTTCTTCATTCTTTCTGAGAACGATGTTGACGTTGTTTGTTTCCCAGTTCCGCCTGCCATCATAGTGTTGTCTGTCGGAGATCTTCTCGTTGCCGCTATTTCAGTTGAGATGTCGGACAGTTCCGACATCTCTTCACGATCCAGTGTCCCGGTGGAAGTGGCAAAATCATGGCCTTGTTCTACCGGAGTAGACTCACTCGCCAGCCTTCTGCCTCTCCCTTCCAGTCCCTGTACTTCCTGGTTGTCGTTCATGGCATGGTCTGTGTTGACCTCCACTTCTAACAGTTCTTTACGCTCTTCTGAGGTCTTCTGACTTCTCGTTTCAACCATTCTGCCTGAAACCGTCTCCCCTTTGTCGGACCGGGATCGCTTGATCCAATCCACAAAAGGATCGGTCATCGTTTTTCTTTGCTTTTCAGGTATGAATTTCCTAGAGCTATTACCTCGTTTTGGTATCCTTGACTTGTCTAGACTCATTCTCTATTTGTCACTTCTTAATGCCTATACACTTAACTCGATTGCTAGTGACCTTATAGTTTTATTAACAATAATAATGACACAACACAATAAATTTCACAAGATTCTATTAAATAGTGACCACGAATCCCTGTATGTTATCAGAGTACAGTTTGTATAAAATTTTATTCACACTAACCGATTATCGGTCGTAAGATTTGGAAACTAGCACAATATGATGTTATCAGTCAATTTAAAAGATAGTGTACTCACTACCCAATCAAGCACTGTTTACGTTGATTTAAAATCAAAAACAAAAAAAAATTTATATAATGAAAGAATATTAATGCCTTTATGAAAACAAAAAACGTATGTGTAATGTACTTTTAGTCGGTCGCAGTACAATAGTCGAACTTGTCTTTCAAAGAAAAAACTTTCCCCGCTCGGTGCTGCACCAAACAGACAAAACATTGAAGGCAGTAATTTTCTCAAGTGGGCGTCTATTGCACCCACCGATTACTGTGTTACCTATCTGCCTTCGGACTGCCCGAGCTAGACCTACTAAAATCCTCAGGGCAGTCACTTTTCACAAAAACGTATTATGTTACAATCCACACCAATGAATCACGCTCTTTTTAATACAGACTTAGTGTCGAGAATATCCGAGTTCGGACCTGTTTTGTTTTGGTCTGGTTCTTATTGAAAGGCAAGTTACCAGTGCAGTCACTGATTCCTAGCCTGTGTGCTAATAACCTAATACCTCTCACTTTAGTCTTTCTTTCACCTAACCTAAGTCCTTTAATAAAATAATACCCCTCCTGATTGGTACAAATAAGACCCCTCCGGATTCGGACCCCTCCTAACTTGAAAAAATTTTGACCCCTCCGGATTGGGAGCCCTCCGGTTTTGTAAAAGTAGCTTTTCGGAGATTTCCTTCTTTCAACCTATACCCCTCCGGATACGTTCTCCGATGCAATTTTGCCTTTTCAATTAACTAGGAAGGGTATGTACTACTTTCCTAGACCCTTCCGGATTGAAGTTAAGCCTCTTATTTGACAATTCACACTAACGGTGAAGGGTCTTATCGCTCGCCTAACTTCGGCTCAATTAAGGTTTTGCTGTGCCTTTAGCCTTCCCTTTTCGTCTAGAACAGCCTAAAGTTACTTTATTCAACCACTATTACCTTTTGGTAGGGGTATAAGGGCTTTTCTAAAAATTTTTTGTAAAACGTGAAGGGTGTACCCTTCCACATTGAGGAATTTGCTAAAAACAATCTCAAAAAATTTTCACGCTTATTTTTTTGCAAAACTTTTGTCTCTATCAGTAAGCTCAGCTAATTCCTGATCTATTGGTACCAAGATCAACTCGATATGCCCAGTAGTTCCAAAGTTATTAACCAAAACGTCTTTTTTCTAAAGTCAAGAAATTTCTCTCTTATAGGTTCCGCCTAACTTTTTCCGCAAATCTGGTCTTTTCGACCTAAAAATTGTTGATCCGAGCTCAGAACGCCTATACTCTTCTAGTTCAATGCAAAAGACCCGATCTAAACGCTTTAGTTGAAAAAATTTGCAAAAAAACTATGCTACCTGTACCCCTCCGGATTGATGAATACACCAAATCAGACACGTTAAGTTCGATTTCTCTGCAACCGGGAAGGCTTTCGGGTAGCGGGTTTTAAAACTTGTAGATTCACTAGTGGACGTTGTCCGAACAACTATTTTTACTGTTCTAACTCAAAAATTTCAAAAAATTTTCTGAATTTTTAGTGTTTCGTTTTCTCAAAAATCACGAAATTTCGGTTTTCGGTACCAAAATAGTTCCAACCACTTTCGAACTAAACTTAACCGGTTCTATCTATTATGGTAGTGCAGTTACGATGTAACACACTAACTTAGCGCTTTTTTCCGTTTCAAAAATTATCGTTATCTCAAAAATCGCGACTTGTGGGGGGATCAAAATATCACTATTTTGACCCTAAAAACCGGTCTGTTTTCGTTGTTTTTCACTGAAAAACGATATAAGACTATTAATATAGGCTCTATAAGTAATCTATAAGTAATAATAATAGTAATACTATACCCCTCCGGGTTTGTCTAATATCCGAATTAATGTGCTTAACTCGGATATTCGCAGTTCGGTGAAGGGTCACTACAGTGCAGCACTGTCGAGCCCCCCACAGATTACTATTTTAATTTTTTGTACCAAAAGGGATACAAAACTTGGTAATGATACCCAACAATCGATTGTTGTTGTCGTTGAGCCTCTTCTCGTTGCTCCTTGTACTGCTTGCCGGATCAGTCTTCTCCCAAGACCCTTCCGAATTGAGCGCAAATCAGCTGACCCTTCCGGATTGAGCGCAATTTATCATTAACGAGCTTAAATGCTCAAATAACCCTACAGTACAAGCCTCACAAACAGGCTACAAAATTGATCGTAACAATCCTGACTGATATAAATGCCTGTAACAACAATATATCTATCAACAACAACGGGGGGGTCGGATCACATCTCGTCTGGGGAGGATGATTTCTACTGATTTTTTACTTTTTTACTGTTTTTGGTTTTTTCGGTTATTTTTTATGTTTTTTGTTTTTCTTGGGTACTATACTACTTTTTGTTTGTCTTTATATATATCTTTAACTGTTTTTGGTCACAAACCTCTCAGGGAACGAGGGAATGGCCGATCCCCCCACCCTTCCTGGTTCGTGAATTTTCGGTCTTAACTAAGTTAAAAAGCTATTCACGGTAATCCGAAGGGCTTCCGCGTTCCGAACTACCCTTCCGCCCCGGCGGTTTAGGCCTAATAAGGGCGTTAATGTGAGCATCCGCTCGGCGCGGAGTGCTCGTTAACGGTTCTGCCGGTCATGATGTTAAAAAAGAATAACACCCAGGAGCGCCATAAAAACATGTATGTAACATTCGCCCGGAAGATACATATCGACGGAAAATAAAACTAAGTCCTAAGACGACTGGCCAACGTCTAAACAGAGTTTTACATGCTTTTCACCGTCTCTACCAAGCCAGTACTTTCGGTGGTCTTTCCAACATCGGGTCGACAAAAACGTTACTGTTCTCCGGCTTCGACCAGAACGCTCAAGTTAACTTAATTACATGCAAAGTTAGTGAGCTCATGGCTGGGTCTCAGTATCCCCAGACCACGAGGTCACTCCTAAAAACAGGGCTACTACTTATTATATTACTATTGTTTTTGTTCAGTAGATAAAAATCATCATCTCCATCGAAGATGGATCAACCCTTTCCCCCAACTCCTAGCTTCTCATCCTTATCAAAATGAATCTAGTTGTTAATTAAATTCAACTCAGGACATGACAAGAAGCTAAAAATTTATACAAAAGGATAAAAGTTTCAGTTCCGAAACCCTTCCGGATTCTTGAATCCACTGAATCAAGCTCGTTAATCTTGATTTCCTCGTAATCCGGAAGGCTGTCTTCCACCCTTCACCGTTATCTGCAATGGCCTTGCAATTATTGTAGCGACACAATAGTTACAACTTGGAGTGCTCTCTGTTAACTTCGTGATTTGTTGTCGTTTTTTCTCACAATTTCCGTACTTCTCGCGATCGCAGCTAATGTTGTTCTGTTTTTCTTAGTTCTTTTTGCTAAAATGGCCGTTTCTGACGTTTCTCAGAAATATTACGTAATCACTTCGAAAATTTAAAAATTAGCAATTCCCGAATCCTTTAATCTTCACGTTTTGTTCGATCGTTCCAATAACGTTCTTAATTCTTAATAATCACCGATCCGGAAGGCTCGCTGCTAAAAATTCGAATTCTGCAGAGATTGCATTTTGGCCATTCTGGTCGAATGTCACATCAGGACATTACCAGGAAGATAAAAGTTTATATTAAACAGTTTGAGTTCTGAGCCCAAGACCCCTCCGGATTCTGGAATCCGGGGAAATAGCACTCCTATTTCTTTCCGGAAGGCTAGGCACGCCGTCTCAACACCCTTCCTTTTTCTCGGGTTCTACGTTGTAACGATTGTAGCAGCACAATCGATACAACTCGGAATGGTTCCTGACAATCTCCAATTACAATTTCGATCTGTTGTCATTTTCTCGTAGTTGTTTCCACAGCAACTATTTTTGTTGTGTTTTCGCCGTTTCAGTGTGTGCGAAATAATAAAAGGTTACGTGTCGTTCATGTCCAAATCGAAATTTTAAAATTTAGCATATCAGTCAAAACTAACCCTTCGCGATTTGTCTGATCTTTTAAATAACGTCACTAATTCATCAAAACCATCAATCCTCCCGGTCAGATGCTCCAATAAAATTTCGAATTCGAAATTGCATTTGATCATTCTGGTCGAATGTCATAAAGTACAAAGATTTGAGCAATCACATGTGGAGGCAAGACTCGCAACCTCTGAGACCCTGAGAGTACTCTGACACCCCCAACTTCAGAGTTGAGAATTTCAAACTCAATTCATTTCAAGTTTACTGAAAGTTTTTTGAAATCCTAACAACGTCATATCTCGAAAACTACAAGGACTAGAGAAGTGAGTTTTCGAGGCACGATTTGCACTCCCTGGAAAAACCCTGACAGCACCCAATTAAAAGTTTGAAAAATTTCAAATTTCGTAAAAAACTTTTCGAAAATCATCGTATCTCGTGAACTAAAAAGATTTGGTTTAACAACAATTAAGGCCAAAAACGCAAAAAATTAGGAAAACCTGAGAGCATACCATTAATTTGATGCTCCTTTAAATTAAACACTGAAATAACACTGGACAAATGTAATAATTTTTTACCATTTCATTATACGATTGAAACGGTACAAGGAAAATTTGGAGGCCCGAAGGCACCCCCGAGAACTTTGCATAAGAACCCAACTCCATCAACGGACGAACAAGCACATCCCCCATCACAATTCAAAAACAAACAACACAAACATCACCGGCAACACCTGAAACAAACGTAAGGCCCAAGGCAACACAATCTTATCTATCGCCCCCAGCAATCTCTACAGCCCCCTTCAACCCCTGGAAACTTATCGAACAAGAAATTGAAATTAAAATAAACAACATATAAAGTAATGTCGTTAACTGGAAACCGCGCTTCATAATTCTAAGCTAGAATAAGCACGGATTCCAATTCATAGAATTACTGAACTAGCAGCTGTTGTCATCAGTAGAAGAAACACAAATTTCGAACGTAGCAAGGAAAGCAGCAATGATTCTCCCACATCTGCTGCTCCCCGAAACTAAATCAGAAACAAACGGATCGAATTCTAAAAAACTAAGCCCCCGCATATTTTTATGGAAGTAAGGCCTATTAGACGAACTTTTCACTGAAGCGCAAGCTCTCCAAATTAGACATTCAAAACAGAAGAAGTCCGAAGAAAACGAGGATGTTAAGCAATTCGATAAAATAATGAGTACAGGCAAAATACCTGCCACCGTTGGATGCCTTTCAGACAAAAAAAACAAAAGGAGTACTTCCCCTAAACGAAGGAAAAGCAGTCCTTAGTATCCTGAAAGAAAAAGACCCTCAAGCCAAAACAGCGAACACAAACTGAACAACTGAAGTAAGTGAAGACACACTGCCATACCACCCCATATGCGAACAAATACACGCCAAGACAGTTAGAAAATCAACCCTGAAAACGCAAAGAATCCACAGTCCCTCAGGTTTAGATGCGTTCAAATGGAGAAGGATATTAACTCACTTCAACCAGACATCCATTTAGCTTTGCAAAACAATTGCTAAACTATCCTATACAAAAGCAAATAAATTTCTCCCCCATGAAAACCTAACGGCGTACAACTCGTGTCGCCTGATACCTCTGGACAAAAATCCAGGGGTACGGCCCGTTGATATAAGCGAAGTTCTGAGAAAAATAATTAGCAAAACAATTACCCAATGTATAAAATCAGACCTTAAAAATCTCGGAAAAAATTTCCAATTCTGTTTAGGTTAGAAATGTGGAGTCGAATATGCTATCCACAGCTTGAGGAACGAGTTTGAGAAACCGGAAACGGACGCCATACTACTAATTGATGCAGAAAATGCCTTCAACTCGCTCAATAGAGAACTTGCTCTAAAAAATGTAGAAATCCTTCATATGCTGGCCAACTCATATAAGCATCCCTCAAATCTATAAGTCAATAACACGGTTTCGACATCTACCGAAGGCACAACGCAAGGTGATCACCTCGCAATGGCTATGTACGAAATGGGATAATTCCACTGATTGAGCTCCTGCAAAAACCAAATGTCACCTAAAAATGGTACGCAGATGATGGAAGCAATGCAGGTGATCTTAAGAGTCTCCGCGCAATACTGGAAAACCTGGATGTGCACGGAAAGTCTTTCGGATACAATGTGAAGCCTTCCAAGTGTCAACTCAGAGTAAAAAAAACCGTCGTGACAGCGCCATAAAATATTCGAAGGCACAAATATTACAATGGCAGACGGTTTTAGAGTCCTTGGATCGTTAATAGGAACACCATCAGCATGCGATAAACACATGAAAAACGAAATTGAAAAGACAGCTACTCTTACTGAAAAGCGTTCCAAAATAGCTAAAACATGACCACAAAATGCGTACTCCTGCTTCACAAAGGGAGTTCAAAATAAATTAAGCTTTCCAACCAGAACAACTCCGGAAGCATTTAAGAAAATGGATGAAATTGAGAAAAACGTAAGACAGCAGCTACTTCCTAGTATTACTGGTGAAAACCATATAACCGATGAATATAGCATGATTTTTGCACTACCACTAAGAATGAGAGGATTAGACCTCCTCAGTAACACGGACTTTTCCAGAAATTATGAGTAGTCACAAGCCATTTGTGATCCGTTAGAAAACAGTGATCCAGAAATAGCGTGAACGGAACAAACGCTGATAAATATAAACATCAAAACTGAGAGAAAAAACATCACACTCTCAAAAAAGGCTAAAATTAAAGAAAATTGCTCATCAGAAAAAAAAACTGACAAAAAATCTAGCGTCACAAAAAGGAGCATTGAATTGGCTAAGCTTGCTATCTTCAAAAAATACAATTTTTTACTCAACAAATCAGAATTTAAAGATGGATTACATCTGAGATATGGATGGAAACCACCAAACACCCCACATGAAATTCGGGATACCTTTGCGACACTCCTGGACGAAGTATGCCATGATGTTGAAATAGAGCCGAAACTTCAATCGTTGGAAGGCGAAAGCTTTCACAACAAAACAACCGCTACTGAAGATGACGCTCGGATTGACATCAAGGCAAATGGACTCTGGGGAGGCGGATTCAGTCGAACTTTTTTCGATGGAAAAACTTTCAACTCCCAATCTAAACCCTGCCCTAAAACTACAAATATCATGAGAGTGTCAAAACATTAAAAGACCAACAAAGAATTCTGGATGAGGAACACAGCAGCTTTGTTCCTTTAATTTTTGCGTGTATCGGAGGAGCAGCACCAGGCTCTACAAAAACCATCCAGAAACTAGCAGAGAAACTAAGCGAGAAACGGAACGAATCATACTCGGACACAATAAACTTTTTAAGAATAAAAATAAGTTTTGCACTTCTGGGGTGCAAAAATCTTAAAAATTTAACCAACATAGACAATTCTATCTGTGCTATAATCGAGGACGGTAGATTTTAATTGACAGTTCTCTTGATGCTCGTGATTTATTCATAAAATTTTGCCGATGTATTTATATAGCGTTTGTACGGCCCTATCTAACTTGTGCACACACCGTCGCATGACGGAAGGGCCCGTTTTAAATGAACTTTTGAAAAAATAAATTCGATATGGCTGTAACAATCGCCCGGAAGTACAAACCGACGGAAAATAAAGCTAGGTTCTAAAAACACTGGCTAGCGTCTAAAGACTGCTTGCCATTCTTATAACCGTCTCTACCAAAGCCAGGTCAATGTGTGGTCCATTATCATTGGTGGAAAAAATCATTTCTAATTAAGGCTATCGGCCAAACCGCGCAAATTAACTTAGTTATATGCGAAAATAGTGAGCTCATTGCTGGGTCTCAGTATCGCCAGACCACGAGGTCACACCTAAAAACGGAGCTACTTTTTATTTATCATATTACTATTGTTTCTCTTCAGTAGATCAAAACCATCATATCCATCGGATATGAATCAAACCTTTCCCTCAACTACTAGCTTCTCATGTTCTGAAAAATGATTAAGATATTACTTAAATTAAAAGTAGTTAAAATTCATAAATTACTGTTTCTCCCAAGAACCTTCTGGATTCTCGAATCAGGTCAAAAAGCTGTCTTCCTGGCAATCAGGAAGGGTAACTGACTTTCCCAGTAACCCTCTGATTTCTCGGGACTTGCTCGGTAACGATTGTAGCTGTAAAATTGTTATAACTTGGAGCTTTCTTTGAATATTGATGTCATTCACAGTTTTCTCTCTCGTGTGTCTGGTTTCTATCAGCGAAAATCTTAGTTGTTTTTATCTCAACTAGCGAAGATCGTCGTTATTCTTATTCCGACTGGCGAAAATCGTTGTTATGATTTTCGTGATTTTTCAGTATTCACGGAAATTAAAATTGTCACGTGTCATGCACGCCTTCTTCGTAAGATTGAAAAATGTTTCGTCAATCCAAATTGACCCTTCCCAATTCGTTTAACTGTACGATTAACAAGGTTAATCCTTCGAAACAACTAATTTTCTCATTCAACTGCTACAAATAAAAACTCATTTCTGCTATGCATTTTAGGTTATTCTGGCCGAATGTCACAGGCTCAAACGAGAAAAAACTTCTTTCGAAAAAAACTGTGCGCAAACTGAAAAAAGGCTTTGTCAACCATCTTCAGTAACGTCTTTTCCGAACACGCCTTTCGGCTGTTCGCAACCTTTAGAGCCTAATATCGAACTCCTATTGCAATACGGAGTTGTTGGATTGAATTTTAACCTCAAAACTATGCACGGGATTGCGTTCAAGCATTAGGAGCCAAAACTATTTTGGATCGCCTTGAGTGTTTTTTACTTGCGTTTGTTCGATTTTTACAATCAAGACTGTTTTGGGTTTCGTTTTCCGGAGCCATTACAAACCACAGTTGAAGCTTATCATTATGCACTCCATTCTTTTGGTAAAAACATTTAATTTGCTTAGGAATTTTTTTCGCTGCCACTGCTAAGACTAAGAAAGCGGGTAAAGCTAGGATTCGATCGGAAGAAACACTCAAGCCTCATTTGGCTGCTGGGAGGACTACTTAAAAATTTTGTTTGTCATTCACTGACACATTAGTGATCATGCATTACGGGATTCTTAGTAATCCGTCATCGCGATCCAAAAAAACGTTTTGCAAAAAGAAGGGCTATTACGCAAAAAATGTAAGAAATTGGCTGATAAAATATCAGCGTTTACATAAAATAATAGGCATCTGTTTTGTCAATGAGAAACAAGATTTTTCAAGCTCCATAGTTTTTGTCGGGTATTTCTGTACGGCAAAAACTGCCAAATGAAAATCTTATCAAAAAAAGTTCTTCTTTTGATCTTATTTTATTTTTGACGCATATTTTACAAAAATCCATAAACTATGAGATGTATTGTGTACCCGTCGTCGGTCCTTAAGCACAAAATTTGCTTTTTCCGTATTCAAGCTCATGACGTAATTTTGATTTCACAATGTTTCTCTATTTATACCATCTAATTACAATAGAATCTTGTTCGGCTCTAGCTGTTTTACTAGTGTCAAGAGGGGTGGCGCTTCAGGATAGGATTGCCCTGTTAAATTCCGTCTTCTGACCTTATGAATGTGCCATTATTCCCACAGATCGAACCTCCGACGCACACTAAAAATAACGATAAAGGCGTTAAGGTCGAGATTGAAGATAAACGGAGGCTCAGAATGTTCCAGAGTTTTAATTTTTCAAAGTTTCGATTTGGATTGGAACCTTTCTGAAAAAAGCAAAGAAACTGCCATTTGACTTAAAAAAGGCGCCAAACACACAACAGCCTATTGCAAGACGAAAAGATAGAAGAAAAACGAGGCCGCTTATCGTAATACGAGGCTAAGAGAAGGTGCTTATCAGAAAATAAACAATGGGAAAGGATGTTCCGGTGGGACATTACGGATCCGCACCCTCACGTGCAACAGAAATTGGGAGATAACGAGGTTAACTCCGGAGAGGTCCGAATTGAAGGCCCGGTGCTCAGAGACTCTGTTAGCAAATTTGAACCATATTTAAGCGGCAGTATTGAATTTATTCCGATATTAATTTTGTATTTCAGAACATGAGTACTTAGAGCCGAGTAAATGGTCAAATCGTCTCTAAATAAACTTCACTAAAAATTTCAAATTGTGTTTTTTTGTTGCCGTGTTTTCAGTAGTAATCACGTGGTCTGGAGATCCGAGATCCTACCAAGCGGTTGTTTTTGCACGCAAACAAAAGCTGATTAAATGTCGTTTGGCTGATGGCCTAAAAATGTTAGTTTAAAGTTGGCCCTTAAGCAGACCAGAAAAACAACTTTCTAGGTCACGACGGTTAAAAACGAGCAGGGTTAAGTAACTAATGTCAGCCAGTTGTCAATAGGGACTTTTCCTACGCTCCTTCACCGTGTAATTTATAAGCGAGTGTCACAAATAGAACTTCATTTGAAAAGATAACTGGTTTCACTGTATATACAATAAATGCAATTGTACAATTGTGAACGATTAGAAAAATTATGATGAAACATTGTTTCTCTATTTAGATCGTTATAGATACTCTTGAAGTCTAGTTTTGGAAAATCAGCGCACTTTTAATTGTCGTGGCACTTAATTAAAATTCGAAACGAAAGTGCACACCCTAACTTTAGATTTCCAAAATTTTTGGCCGCTTGTAGAAGGCCTTGCTTCCAGCCCATTAAGACGCGATGTGTCTTAGCGTGTTGGCTATGGCAATTAGCCTTAACCAACCGTCTATCTTTTTGAGGGCGATAAGTCTGGCGCCAAAAAAGAACGGTCTTCGGAGTTTAGTTTTTTTCCATAAGTTTATCAAGTAGCATCAATGGTTTATCAGTGATCCCTTCCGAAAGAACATTAAAGATCAAGTTCTTTTTTGACTATCTAAATTGTTTGGATTTGCAGCCGCAAAATTGGCTCGCTGAGGGTGCTTGGACAACAATTTTCGATAGTTATCAGTTGAAAAAGGGGCAATTTGTCATCCGAACCAGCAATTTTTCTCCTTCTCTTTGTTTTTTCTTCATCGTGATTGACAAACATCAAACATAAAACATCTATTCAAAAGGTCTATCACGAAATTTATGCTAAAAATTCTGGGTTTGTTTTACTTCCACAATTTTCTCATTTCTTTTAGTTGGCTGTCATTTGTCCTTATTTTTCTTTTTTTTTTTCATTTTCAAAATGGACGATGAATCAAATTTTGCATCATAACAGCATGTTTTTCAGCCGAATTAATGGTTGTTTTCATGAAATATTGAACTTCCGTCTAGAAGTTTAACTGGATTGTGTAGGTGACTCATGACGAGCACAAACGCAATCTTTAACCTTACTTTAGTCATCATTACGAGACCAAACTGTGCATTCTAAGCGGATTCCTCAACAAGGACGCTCCCTTTGTTCTTCTTTTGTTCTTTCCTACTCTTTGATCGTTCCGACAAATATTTAACATGTTTAAAGACTTGTGTCTGGAATCCAGGAACATACAAATACAAAATTGTGCTCCTATCGAGTGCACAGTTTGGCCTCGTAATGATGATTGTTTTTCATTAACAAAAATAACTGTATTTTTTTTCCACACGGCAAGTTTTTCAAATTTAGCTCTACTTTATGTTTCTTTGTTTTGTTAAGATCTTTCCGGTATGCATATAATTATTTCAAATTTTTAGCATTTATTTTAGGAAATCGCTATTCGAAGCTTTCTGATCTTTTAATACCGCTTTCTTTCTTTGTGTGAGCACATTTTGTTTCATGATGTTCTCAAACGATTATTCTGCGGTCGAGGTACTGCTCAGTATTACAAGAGTCGCTCATTTGTTTTTTATGATTGTTCAAATATGCGGTACCTTCAGACGGTAACATCTGTGGAACGAAATCACTATCAACAAAGGTAAACGTTTTGGGTTGATCGGGTTCCAAGCAAGCAACAATTTTTTTCTTTCACTCGTTTTCTGAATGATTTTGTTCAAATTCAACTAGCTGCGATGTTGTTTATGAAAACCGAATTCCAAATTGAGTGTCGTTCAAACGAAAGCTAGATGGATCATAGTCATTTACAAGTTAATCTAGAAGTTTCTTATTGATTTTGATAGCGTTCCTGTTAATGCAAGTCGCCGTTTGTTATCTACCGGATCCATGGAAAAGGTCTGTTTTTAAATTAGTTTACAGTTTTTCGAGTTTTCTTTTTCATTTGGTCAATTGAAGAGAGCAATACGCGTCTAGATTGCTTTGCATTCATGCTTCAGAGCTCAATTTGGTGTTCAATACAGACTTGGTGGTGTTTTTTCATGTGATTTAGAATTTCCGTCTTGCGATCAACAGTAATGCAGAACATGATTGAAACGTTTCAACTAAGTGAAATTTTTTTTATCAAACAACCTGTTAGATTGGGACAGCGAAAAAGCCAAAAGCTCGGCGAAAAAGCCTAAAGTTTCTGCTTTTGACTTTTTTGCCAAGTTAATTACTTGGTATCGAAATATTAAATTGAGGAGATTTGCCATTTTGAAATAGTGCGATTTTGTTTCTCCAAAAAATATATTCAATTGATAAAAGCTATTTGCTGAATTTTAAAATGTTTTTGAAAATTAAGAATTTGAACTTTTGCCTCATTCTCTTTTGCCAAAATTAGTACTCAAAATATATCTGGGTGTATCATTCTGTATGGTTCATTTTTTTAGCATGGCAGGTTTTTTGATAGCTTTCACAATGTTAAATTTGAGGACTTCGAAAATTTTTGCCGGAAGTTTTGGTCTATAGAAAGTTCATGATTGAAAATTTGGGACAATTCTTTTTCTAATTTTTTGGTTTTATCATACACGATTCGTTTTATATAGATTGTCCTTTTGCGCAATCTAAACTCATTTTGTGGACTGGATGATCTGTTTTAAATAAAAATATGAGAACACTAGATCTATTTCACTAAGTTTCTCAAACAAAAATCATAAATAAATTAAATAAAAAGTTTTACTAGAGCTTTTGAGTGTGTTGGTATCGATTTTTACATGGCTTCAACATTGTTCGAAAGCACAATGATATCATTAAGCAGAGTTTCAGTTCTTGTGCGAGCTGTTACAAAGTTATACAGTCAAGTTTCTGAGTCATCTGGTATAAATAACGGCAAAAAACTTCTCACGATGTATATCCTTTAATTTAAAAATGTACAAGCCTGGCCTGATTTTGTTTTGTTTCAAATAGGCGCATTGTTCATGATTTCCTTGAGTTTTTATAATTTTTGTCATAGATTCGAAAAAAATTTTCCAGGGCCATATGATTTCGTTTGTCAAAAGTTTTGAAACATCACTTATGGCTTGTTTTTGGGTTATAGATACACTGACTCTAACTTTAACTATCCTTAGGAACTGAATAATTGAAAATTCAATTAACTATTTAGTATTTTGGAGAAAAAATTGCAATAATTGAATGTCGTATCAAAAATATTATAATTTTTTGTCAAACATTTTGGGTTATTTCTTCGTTAACAGTTTTGTGTACAGCTCTAGTGCAATTTTGTCCGGAATAAAACAAATAAATAGCCTACCTCTTCCAAGATTCTTGCAAGATAACCTCCATCTTGCAAGATCTTGCAAGATAACCCTCTTTTGCAAGATTCTTGCAAGATAACCTCCCTTGATCGACTAGGGCAGTTAATACAGCTACCTCAACGGTCGAACTCATCTATTTCAAGTTGACTACCCTTCCATTGTAATTTTGTTCATCGAGATGGCAAAACCAGAGATCTCGATATATCGCTTTTCGAAAGTACCAATGCCCAAAACGAATTTTCCTCAACACTTTGGCAAGTTATACCAATGGTCAACGGCTAACAAACTGACATTCAACGTTAAGAAATGCAAACACTGCGTTAGCGCACCTTTGAGAAATGCGAACTCTACTTTAAGAACTCTCCAACGATAAAGAAACAAATGTCGAGCAACCAGATCTCGGCATTCTCATCACCATAAACCATTTCCATATTCTGTTCTAAGAGACAATCGCCAATTCCATTGAATAAATCTAAACTTAAACTGTACAAAGCCATGGAATTACCATATTGATCTACGCATCAACAGCCATTGCTTCAATTATCGCGACTCAAATTGATTCAAAAATGATCTTTTAATAAGCTAGACAACCTAACTTTTCCTAATTTTCTGTAATTAGTCGATTCTTTTTTGCTTCTATCGAAATTACTAAACAACTGCTACATCTGCAATTTTTCAAACTCATCACCGCGAGAGCCTGGAACTTCTCAAACACTCATATCATACTAGCCCGTAATCTTGTTGCAGTGCAGCAGATCTACGAAGAAAGGTGATGAGCAAGTTACTGATACCAATCTATTACGAGAGGTTAATTTTTATTGATCACGATTGAGCTCAAGAAGAAACTACTCAAACTCTTCTTGACTGACTTCATCTCGAACTACTCACAGAGCAATCAATGTACATAGAAGACTGAATGACGTGTTGACTTTTAACGAATTGAACTCACCATTGTTTTTTGTCCCGAAAACCCTTGATGGTGTTCACCACTAAATCCGTTTTAATAATCATAGTAATTATCCAAGCAAAATAGCGATGATGACTTTTCCAAATTGGTTTTTCGCAAAGAAACGAATACTTTCATTGCAAAATGAAATTTTATGACATGATATGCAAGATTAATTCAATTTAAATTTCAGTTCTGAAAATTAAAACGGGAAAGCTCAATTGTTTGCTGATATAATGACTGCCGAACGTTTTTGTAAGTTTTTTTTTGATTTCGTCAATTGCTTTATTCTTTTAATAGATTCTTGTGTACGCTGGCAAGAAATTCAGTTTGACTTTCAAGAGATGACAGACCAATTTTAAACAAAAAACAATGGAGCTCCTAATATATGGTATTTCAGCTTGAGGTCAGATGAAGATTCAAGTTTAATTCCAAACCAGCAAATCTTCATTACCCAGTTTAGTTACTTTCGTATTGGTTTCCATGGATTGGTTGTTATACCGTTTAAAAGTTTTGCTGGGTAATGCAAATGGCCTATAAGTAAAGCCTTCATTTTAAAGAGTGAGTTTTTGTTGTTGATTTTCATTTACTGGTTGAAGTGCTTTGTTACGCAGGCCATTTTAAAACACATTTATATTTACTTTAGAAAAAAAATTAGTCTAAAGTTACTGCTAAAAATATGATTTGATTTTTTAACTTTTCCAACATCGTCTATTTTCACCCTGAATTTTGTTGAATGGTTTCAACTTTGATGCTTTTCACTATGTATGACCAGCTCTGTTTGGTTTGTTATTGATTCAAAAATTGATTTGAAAAGTAAACAGACAATTTTGAAATTTGGGTTTTTATTGAATCCTACTAACAAAAAAAAATCCGTTTAACAGAAGCTGAAAACTCGTCCCGCTAATTTTTTAATATTTCATGCTGCGCTTGCATCTTAACTTGTGGCCATTAAAATTTGATTGTATGTGACTCGACGGCAAATTTTTGATGCATATTATCAGTTCGGCAACTGTCCAAAGGTTATTTATCGAGAGTTAAGATGGTTCCACATGGCAAACTGCCCTTGCAGTTTTGTAGTATTGCCCTTGCGGTATTACTCTTGCAGTGTTGCAGTTTGCAGTTTGCAACTCTTTGGCTCCGAACCCCTGAGATTACAGCTTCTGGGTTTTGGTTGTGCATCGGCTGCCGTGATAACCCTCGGAAAGTTGCTGAGTTATGTACTTGGTACTGTACTCATAGAGTAATTTCAGATAAGGTACACCGTCTGCTCGTCACGCTATCTTGTTTTTGGCCGGATAGATTCGTGCAACTTCTTAGTCTAATACCAATGTTAATCTTACTCTTATGTCTCCTAGTCTCAATAGATCAAGTGTACACCGGTTTGCGCGAGTTATTTCCAGATTGAGAACACCTGTATTCTAAGTTTAATTCAAACTGTTCTGGTGTTAAAATTACAAAAAATTTCAACACTTTTTAAATAAGTGGGGTATTAGTTTGATGGAATTTGATTGGTTGGTAATTAATATTTTATAGGGATAAAATATCATTATAATAACCAATAGTATAAATCAAGTTTAGATCTGGTTCCACCCATCCGGGATTTGAGAGTTTTAGTTTTTTATTACTTTATATTCATCTGCGATGGAGGAAGGATGAAGTTCGTTGTATGTCGCGAGCATCATTTCTGTTCCGTTCTTGTACAAGGAAGCTCCAAGAAGCTGGAATGGTGGATATCAGTTTGTCATTCAAAAATGACTGTGACTGCCGACAAAGTCAATCTGATTTCCAAATGGTTTGATATGATCGTTAGTTCTTGTTTGGTAGAGAACTGTGTTTTCGATCTCGTTTGGAAAGGGCGAGAAGTTTGAGCTTGGATGCAATGCCTGGTGACTTGGATCTGTACCTATACCTGAACATCGAGATGGCCATTGTTCTGTTGCAATGGAATTCCTTTTTTGCGATGCCAAGTCGTACTCTAAATCCATTGAGTGTAGTGACTGTAGGCAGCATGTCAGGTGGGTTTTACCATTCCGTAGTTGAAGTGTGATTAGATTGTCAAGTTTCCGGCTGCTCGTCTTTGGGTTGTTTGTAATATATATACTGCATTATTATTATTTAAATATACAAATCTTTGTAAATCGTGTAAATCGGGTCGTATTTCGAGTTGAATGAGCAATTTGATCGGAAATCGATGTGATATATTCAACCAACTAAGTCTTTACCCTTGGCAAAAGGAGAGATTTTTTACCAGGTACCATAGTAGCTTTTTACCAGGTACCATTTTTTACCAGGAGCTAATAGTTCAAGAGACCTAGAGATATCAATTATTATATGGCAGATTATAATATAAATAATCTAACGGCCAAGTCAAGGTACCTGATTAAAACAACAACGATTGAGTAGACAAGTCCGACAGTCATTTTAGATTTCAAGGTAACTTGGTTGACCTAAAACTCAAAAATTTATGGAAATTGTCCCCTCCTTTTGTGAACAGCCTGCTTTAATGTATAATATAAATGTTTTTTTTTAGAAATGGCAACTCTAAATTAAATTAAGGTAATTCTTATAATACAAACTATTTTAAAAACAATTTTATACACTCTAAATTTTTTAAAGGTGCCAATTAATAGCTTGAATTTCATATTTACTGGCGAAAATGCATGTACGAAGCTGTTTCGGGAGCGTCGTTTGATTTTTGATTGCGTTTCGTAACTTTTCTCCGTCAAAAAGTTTTCATCGTCTTTGAACCCTCCAGCAAGTTTTTTTTGCCTCACAGTTAATGAAAAAACATTCATAAAGGTTAAATTTCTCATTGAGCCACGCAAATATGGAAGTCGTTACAGGAACTTTAAAAAGAAGACTTTAGGTGGTCAAGTAATCAACGCATAGTTGCGCTCCCAGATACTAATAATAAGATGAAGTTGGGCTTGATCGAGTACTGTGTCTTCAAGCTTTGTTGGTTTTGTACAGCTGTCTTCAAGTTTGTCGCAGTGCTAATTGGTGTTTTTTATTTCGCAGATAGCTTTTATTGAATCCCTTTTGCAGGGCATGTCGTGCAAGCAATCTGATCCCGGTAACCAATGAACACAGTACTCGTTGCCAGCAGTGTTTCCCGGCTCATTTGCACACCAGGGAATTTCTTCTGCTATTTCATGATGTCTCACACCATGAAAAGAACCGTTCCAGTTATCATTGTAGAATCCCGTCCAAAATTTTTCTGGATTGATTGTAGTCTTTTCAAAAATCCAAGTACCAGTCTTTATTGGTGTTCCCAACGAGAAAGCACTCTTAACTTCATTTGCGAGTGTATAGCTGTCAGGTTCGTATAGACTAGCTTCCGCGTTGCTGAAACAAATAATAAAGTGCTATGTAAAGGCAAAATGAAATCTTTTGCGTCTGATATCGTATTAATAACACTATAGCTGGTCTCGAATAGTTTTTGCTAAAAATCATTTGATGCTAAAATTTCATTTGATGAACCATAAATTTGGACTCTCAAAACCAAACAATAATTGTAAAAAAACTGAGTCTTATAGAGAAACAAGACTGCTCGTATCAGAGCGAACCTTTTAATGTTTCGGCAGCCCTTTAAGAAGTTTTTCGGCCATATTATTAACAAAATATTGAAAAAAAATTTGTGTGATTCTAGAATTTTTTGTGATTCTATAACTATAAGATCGTGTAGAAAATCAGTTAGTTAGGCCTGATAGAGAACAATTGACTTCAAAAAAAGGAAGAAAAACAAAAAAAAATGAAAAAAATTTGAAAAAAGTTGTTTCTAATTTTTTGCACAACAATTAAAAATTTTTATCGAAAAAGATAGATTTTTTGAAAAAAAACGAGCGCTAAATAAAACTCCAAAACCAAGTTTTTATATAGTAAAACTATTGATTTTTTCCTAATATTCTAAATTTCTATTAAACAAGCGTTAATCGATCGCGTTCCTTGCTCGAAATTAGACGAAAAATCAAAAACTTCAAACCTACTTTTCTCGAAACTGGTAAGCTAATGGAAAAATTTGGCAGCTGATTATGCGTGGATATCAAAAACAAAAGAATAAGAAAAACAAAACAACAACAAGACTGCTCGTATCAGGGCGAAACCCTGAATGTTCCGACTGCCTTTTAAGGTTTTGTTATCCATACGGATATCGTAGTAAAACATCCCTTTATAAACAATGTACAATTAGGTGCTAAAACTACCAGTTGGTAATGTTTACATATTATAGACCTAACTGATTACATAATACATATAGAAGTCTGAGGATTAAATAAGTATCTATCTATACCTAACAACATATGTATTAGTTATTATGAAACGCTGTATCTCAAATGCTTCGAGGTCAGCGTCATCCAGACTTAAACATAGACCGATGAATTTAAGTTGTGATCTTAATCGTTCTATTTCTTATTTCTCAGTTAGCGCTCAGCATAGACTTTGAACAACTATCTTATACCTCACCTAACGGCTGAGGGTATAACATGGCGCAGCCAGCACTCATAAAGAATCCATTGGGGATTACGCCATTTTGGCAGAAAGCGTCCGCGGAACCACCAGTAGAGTGGGACAAATGGAACCAGCAGCTGTTTCTTGGCATCATCGCCAAAGATGGTATGAATTTGAACAAACTTCTACGTAACCCCCCAGCTATTCGGAAACCCCAAGAACCAGGCTATGAACTCAATATAGAAGGGGAAACAGACAAACAAATACGCGATCGAAACCTACGTAACCAAGAAAAACGTGTAGCATGGGAGAACCAATGTCAACATCTGGATAATCTCGGTCCCACCGTCGACGGCATACCATGGGAGGAAGCCGATATCAAATGCAGAAGTTACATATACTTGTGTTTGGGGACGGAGGGCCAAAGACGACTAACACAATATTATCCAAATCTTAAAATTCAAGATACCTCCACCAAAGAGTTTTGGACACTCCTTACACGACTGTTTGTTAAGGAACGCAACGTAACATTCGATCGGTACGAAGCTTTTACACGCAAACAGGGGAAAACAGAATCCCTGGAAGAATTCCACTGCGGACTTACGGAACTTGTGGTAAAAGGAAATTTTAAATGCACGGCATGCAACGACGGAGGTCTCGAGTCCGAAATAGTCAGAGATCTATTTACGGCAAACATGTCAAACGACGAAGTTCAAAAAGACCTTCTCGCCGAAACAAAAACGCCCGCACAAGCATTGGACTACGCAATGAAACGCGAAAAAGGCCTCGAGAACCAAGTTTACATAAGAAAACAGGGAACTTCAAATAGTCATACCGGATTGCCAAATATAAAATCTGAACCGGTAAACTTCGTCCAAAAGCGGGGTGGATATAGATCTCAACAGCGAGGTGGACGCGGTAGAGGAGGACAAACGTCATGAAACTATCCGGAAAAGGTCGGACAAAGGAAAGACTGTTTCAAATGCGGGAATGCATTTTCAGCAACTCATTTAGCACAATGTCCGGCGCGGGACAAAATTTGCAACAAGTGCACCAAGAGGGGTCATTTTGCAAGACTTTGCAAATCTAGCGATGTAAACGCAATCCAAGAGGATAATCAAGAACAACAAGACCTTCAAAACACCGATATGACAGCCTACGTCAATTATCTACAAGCGGGTGACGTTATCCCGGGGTGGGAACTAATCCATCCGGACGATACATCCACAAACTGGATAAATTTTGAACCAAGACGGGCAGAAGAACTACTTGACACAGATCTCAAAGGACATCTTATACGGGTGCGCTCGGAGAAAAACAACATCGTTTTTATTGCCGACACAGGATCACCAACATCGTTCGTAAACGAGAAAACAGCCAACCTTCTGGCTACAACAGTCAAGTCAGCAGCAAGAACAAGAATGAGGGATGACGACGAAGCTAACAAAATGGTCTGCTACAATGGCTACAAAATCCCATCCCTTGGCAGACTGACTGCCCCAATCGAATCGGGAGGTTGGACAATTCAAACAGCGTCTTTCATTGTGGTGGACGACAGGCGCGCGAACATCTTGGGGTGAAATCTTCTCCCGCTAATTGGCATCCAGCTACACCAAGAAAAAAAAACCAGCTGGTAAGTCAGTACTACAAGTTAACAGTGTCGAAAATTCAGACACACAAATTGCAACGTGGGTCAGAACCACGTACCCGGGACTGTGTACACGAATCGGGCGCTCAAAAAACCATATGGTCCATACACAATTTTTATCTGAATTCAAGGCCTTACAACAACGGGGGCGCCGAATTCCCATTCATATACAAGAGAAGGTGGAACATGAAATTAGATCATTAATTGACCAAGGCCACATCACTCGACTTGAAAAATGCAATGACAACCAGTTCATAAGCCCTATTGTGATCACTGTTAAAAAAGATGGATCAATTAAATTAGCCATGGACTCTAAACAAATAAATAAGTCGATCCATAACAATAAGTACCAGATGCCAAATATTGACGTTCTGTTAGACAATATAGCCAAATCGGCACAGGAGGGTACAAATATTTCTCAACAATAGATCTACGCTACGCGTACAGTCAACTGCCATTGGACGAAACAACTCGTACGCAGTGTAACTTCAGCATAATTGGGGGAAAGGCCACGGGAACATATCAGTTCCAAACTGGTTTCTACGGGCTAACGGATATGCCCGCACAATTTCAGAAAGCCATCGATCTAACCCTCAACAATGAGAAAGACACTTTCGCATTTCTAGATGATATTTTAATAATATCACATGGCACAAAAGAGCAACATATTGAAAAATTGACCAAAGTTTTGAACAAATTAAATACGGAAAACATGGCTATTTCAATCGATAAGTGTAAATTCGGTTGTAGGGAAGTAGAATGGTTGAGATTTATCATCAACGAACACGGCACCACACCTATGCATAAGGAGACGGATGCGATAATAAATCTACCTTATCCAAAAACATTCAAACAATTGAAAAGTTTCATGGGCTCTGTTCATCATTTAAACAAGTTCATTCCAAATTTAGCTCAATTATGCAATCCCCTAAGACCACTATTGTCTACAGCAAACAAATTTAAATTCAATTGGAGTGAAGAAAACGGAAAAGCATTTAAAAATATCCTAAATGCCGTAAAGAATATTACGGAAAACAGACACTTCGTAAGTGACAGAGACACTCGTATTGTTTGTGACGCCAGCCGCGAAGGAATAGGCGCGGCCCTTGAACAAAACACACCGGATGGTTGGGCCACCGTAGCATATGCATCAAGGTTTCTGAATTCATGCGAACAGAAATACTCGGTAAACGAACTCGAGTTTTGGCCGCAGTATGGGCCATTGAGCACTTCAAGTATTATCTTTACGGTAGACGCTTTACTTTAATAACAGACCATCAAGCACTAGTTGGTGCCTTAAAGAGTAATAGGGGTAATAAAACCTACCAGAGTAGGTTAACTAGATGGATTGATCGACTCATTCCATTCGATTTCGACATACACCACCTGGCTGGTAGTAAAATGGGTCTTATTGACTACATCTCGCGACACCCGGTCGGAAAACCACAACCTCCGGCGTACTGGGACGAAAACTTCGTAGTAGCACTAATCGATGATTTCGTGAAATGCGTAGAATTCCAAGATAGCAGTAGTATTAACTCCGTGTGGAGTAATGTCAAAACGATTAATTATCTAGGCACCAAAAAGCTCGACCGGAACGAAAATTTCACACGTTCAAATTCGATTCAAACACAAACTGCGATCACTCTTCGTAGTCAATTGTTTAAATCAAGTCGCTCTCCATTTAACTCTAGTTCAATCGATCCAAATTTCAAAAACAGAAAAACATGAATAGACAACTGCAACAAGGCATGTCATTACCTCGTTTTCGTCGTATAACAAGAAAGTCCCACAATTCAGCTCAAACTCAACTCACTTTTTCTCCCATCAATTACGCATCTTTTAATGCCCTTCTATCGAAACCACCACCGCCAGAACTAACATTCAGTGACGTATCACACCAGGTCATACCCTCGAAAGAAAGCTTTACCTTCAACAGAATTGAAAATGAAAAAACCGATGCAATTTGCCAGACGCTGGAATTAAAACAATCGCAGGACACAGAATGCCAAACCGGAAACACCCAATCAACACAACAGGAAACGGAATGCCAAACAATTGCCACCATAGAAGAAGAAGACACATCAATGTTCCGGAAAAACTTACGGAAAGTAATGGACATCAACTTCCTAGCAGCCGCTACCAAACGAGATAGAAATCTATCACCGCTCTTAACTATGGTTAAACAGCAGAAATGGGACTCGATCAAGAGCTGCTACGGCCCTTACTTCTATAATGTAAGACATCGCCTATCAGTCAGGGAAAATATTCTGCTCTACGACGACCGCGTCGTCATACCAAAACAGCTAAGACCCACACTGATGGATGCATTACACCTCACACATCCAGGACAAGGAGGAATGCTAGAAGCGGCAAAACATGTGTGGTACCCGTACCTACATAGAGACATTGTGGCAACTGCCCAGAACTGCAAAACTGCCGGGAAAAGGGTAAGAACTTTAAAGTTATCTCGGGTAAACAACACTACACAACATTGGACGCGGTGGTAGAACCGAATGAAGAAATCCAATTGGATTTTGCAGGACCCTTACCGGTTGAAAACGATAAGGAAGTTTACATATTGGTGGGTGTCGACCGTTTCTCACGTTTCCCGTACGCAAAAGTTGTTACCAATAACAAAGCAGATACAATCATCCGTTTTATGCAAAACCACATAGTCAACCAAGGCGTACCCCGTGAAATCAGATGTGACCAAGCACAAGGTTTCAGAGCCAAATTTCCTCATATATTGTAAAACTCATAATATAAAACTGATTTTCGCACCGGTGGACGACCATAGAGTTATAGGTATGGTCGAAAGGCTCATACGAACATTAAAATCGCGATTAGCAATTATGAAAATTGATAAATCAAATCGTCCGTATAAATTGGCATCAGACGTGGCTGAATTAATAAAAACACTCCGTATTACACCTAACACTTCTACAAAAGTTACACCGTTTGAATCTCACTATGGTAGAAAAGCTAATACACCCCTAAGTAATCTCAGCACGTCGCCTAAATTGTCAAATCTTTCGTGGGAAAATACGAAACTGTCATGTTTAGACGAAAAAGTACTATCAAAACCAGCGCTGTCGGCGGAAACAATGTGGAACAGAGAGGTAAACAGTGAAGACGAATTGGACCTCAAATACAAGCCGAAGCCCACACCAGATCATCAATACGTGCCCGAACCGACTTTCAACCCGGCTCCACCAGAACAAATCAACGCGGAACGAAACGCGACCGAGGCTAATCAAAGCACGAACACAACCTCAGGAAAACGACGAGCACACCACCAACCGGATGTAATCACACACACGGATGCAGAAACACTAGACAGTAGCAATGAGGAGTTCGACAGGAGACTACTCCAAAAATTCCCAATAGGTGCGCATCTACCTTTATCAAACAAACCTTATGAAGCCAGATCACTCCAGGAATCTTTTCTAAAAGAAAAATCTAACGATTTTGAAAATTTAAGGACACGTAACCCCATAAGACTCTTAACAAGACAAGAAAAAGAAAATTTACGAAGAGCCCCGTTAATATTCCTGAAGGATCGTTTTAAAGGTCCAGCACATACAATAAATCCTAAAACAGGACTACGTCTTGAACAAGTCGCTAGGAAAACGGGAACAATTGCCAGGAAAACTAAAAATCCGGGAACATTTGGGGCACAATTCAAAATAATTGAAAATGGCTCAATAATGAATTACTCCCCACATACTGCGTGGATAAGGGAAGACGGGAAGCAACCTAGGTTAATTAGGCACGACGGTCTTGCATTCATACCAGATCCAAGGGTCTATGGAAAATGTAGACCAGCGGCACTAAAGGACTTTTTCGCTTATAATTACCTACCAAGAGCTAAACCGCGTATTTTAGGGGAAAAGACACCTAGCATTGGGGCGCAAGGAAGAACAGAACAAAAATCGACATTAAGTCCGAGAAAGCCACCACCAAAATCCACTCAAGAATTACTACAACAAATGCTGAATCGACGAGCTCTAGGCCCACAAAAACTGTTATCAACATTTACATCAAAAAACCAGAAGAATGCCCGGGACAGGAGCAAACCAAACACGCAACGCCTCCCGGTAAAATCAGTACCACAGAGAACAATCAGCCCCAAGAAAAAAGCCAAAGCCGACCCCGCAACGATCAAATTCGACTGTGACACATCGATTTCACTCTCGTCGGATACCGAGCTCGACCATAAAACCCCATTTCCAAGTAAACAACCCGCAGCCAAAAGAATTGATCTAAAGGCCACACCGGAAGCAAACTCGCCGGAAATTCGGCGATCAACAAGATCAAGGACAAGCACTCTAGCCGGAAAATTCGGGAACGCCATACCAATTGGACACATCTCTACCAACACGGAAACATCAGGCACGGTAGCAACCATCGAGTACACAAATACGGAGGAAATTACACCAAAGGAATCTAACACCTCCAATCTGATTGACAAATGCGAAAAACAAACCACGATAAACGAAGAGGTCACGGCATACCTATCACCATCATTGGCAACATCAGAAGAAATAGTATGTACAGAAGTCCACATGAGTAGCGATACGCCTGAAAACGCCCGAGAAACAACCACAACCATTACACCACCAAGAACCACAAGCTCGCGTTACATCCTAGACAAGCCGAAGATCACAGAGGACTCCTTCAGTAAAGACTTTGAGGACGCTATGAATTTCCTGCAATCGATCAGTCCAATTAGAGGAAATTCAATGACCTTTCAGAGAGAGAAAGAAGGAAAAACACAGAAGTCCACAAAACAGGCGGAGGATCTAGAAAAACTTTAAATTGAAACTCAATTTCTCACAAGGAGGGAAATGTTATCCATACGGATATCGTAGTAAAACATCCCTTTATAAGCAATGTACAATTAGGTGCTAAAACTACCAGTTGGTAATGTTTACATATTATAGACCTAACTGATTACATAATACATATAGAAGTCTGAGGATTAAATAAGTATCTATCTATACCTAACAACATATGTATTAGTTATTATGAAACGCTGTATCTCAAATGCTTCGAGGTCAGCGTCATCCAGACTTAAACATAGACCGATGAATTTAAGTTGTGATCTTAATCGTTCTATTTCTTATTTCTCAGTTAGCGCTCAGCATAGACTTTGAACAACTATCTTATACCTCACCTAACGGCTGAGGGTATAACAGGTTTATTGAGCAGCAGTAATACATAAAAAAAATTAAATGAAATAAAATAAAATGAGTTTTTTTTTCTAAAATTTGAACTTTTTTAATGAAAATCATCCCCCCACACGCCATATAAAGTACAAAAAGATAGATTTCGTTCCTTGTAACAAATCAATTATGGCAAATAAGCTTCGTTCAACGAATTTGAAACGATTTCTAAGACGGATTAACTCTCCGCTTACGCGTTAATAGCGCGAATTATATTACGCGTTAATTGTCCCAAATTGGTCAAAATGGCAATCTTTAAACCCTCATAACTTTACAAAAAAAGATCACAGATGAAATATCTTTTCAAATTTAAGCTCAGGACAACAATACCTTTTGAATGATATAAAAAAAATTCCGTAAAAAATGGCTAGTTAAAAAGGTGAAATTTGTCTGAAGAAAAAAAACCCACCCCGAGCACAAATATTCCGTTACTTTCGTATCGAAAGTCGGAACAATAAGACACATGTACACTTTCAATGGTCGGAACAAAATTTTGATATTTTTTGAAAGCAGAGAGAGTGATGTATTTACCATACAGTAATTTATTAATTAGAAGTAAAATCGACTCGTGTATGGAATTAATAAGACCAATTAGTTTGCCTCAATTCAATTTAGATCGATTCTAAAAATAAATCGCCGCGCGTAAATACTTCGCGTTTTTAAGTTTTTAAGTAAAAGCAGTTTAAGTTTCAAGTTAATATAGTGGTATGCGCAGAGCAGATGACTGGGCTCACGAAGATTCAGGGATCAATTACCCTAGGATATTGTTCTGAATGAAAACCAAAAGAAACATCTATATTCCTCACTTTTTTCAAACGATGGAACAATGAGCTGACCAAATAGCTTGCCTCAACTCAATTTGGAACAAACTTGAGGAGTTGCATTTGCGTTCCTGTTCAACATAGTAGATGTCACCTTCAAAACGTACATATACTGCTCTGGAATAGGGCAAAAATGGCCAGATTGAAACTCCCAGAAACTAACCAAAAATGGTTGCACGTAAGCTATATTTTTTTAGACTTGAAATCAGTGCGTCGATATTTTTATCTTTTTATCTCTGCTTAAAATATTTGATTTAAAACTACTATTTAGATCGCGAATTTATTCTGGACAGATAAATTGACCCCAAGCAGGGGCGGATCTAGGATTTTCTCGAGGGGGGGGGGATTTTCAAAAAATTTTCCAAAATTTTGACGACCTTTTTTTTTTTTAGGTCGACCAAATTGATTTTTTTTTATTTTTCGCGCTCTCCCAAAGCTAAATTTTTTGAAAAAATAGTCAAAAAAGCCGTTTTTGCGCACTTTTGATTTTGGGCTCCCCCTCAAAAATAGCGTATATTGGCGCCAAAGGCGCCTTTAGAAAAATTTTAGGGTCGGTCGGCCGAAAATGGATTTCTTAAAAAGTACCAAAGGGGGACCCTTTGGGTCGGCAGGGGGTCGAATCCCTGAGGGGGGGAGGCGTTCAAACCCCCCGCCCCCCCTAAATCCGCCCCTGACCCCAAGCATATATATTTCGTTACTTTCTTTGAACTTCGGAACAAAAAGGGCAAATTACTTGCCTCAATTCAATGGTCTATTTTTCCGCTTACACTTAATGGGATGAAATTGTTCTGCCCATAAAATATCCCGATTTAATTAGCATTGTTCAAATTATCATCAAAACTAAACCGCGTATCTTTGCGACGAACAATCAGAGATGAGTTATTTTTTGGTTCCGACTTTTTGTGCTCGGCATATTTGTGCTCGGTATATTCCGAGCACGGCATATTTGTGCTCGGTATATTATTTTTCTCCGGACGAACTTTACCTTTCTAAGTAAATATTTTTGATAATGCTCTAATTATCATCTGAACGCTCTTAATGATTTTGCAATTTATTGGGGCTTGAACATCGCCAATATGACCAATTTGGGATAATCACGCGCAATGTATTTCGTGCTTTTATAGAGTAGAAGGCAAATCACGTCTGTCGTTAAGGAACTGAAGCAAGCATTTGCGTCTTTTTAAAACGTCACAAGATGCAAAATATGTAAGTTTGTAACTTCTTATCGGGGCTGGGATAACACGATGAAAGAAGGAGAATAAATTAAAATCAGAGTTTTCTTCTGAAATTGTTTCATCTTTTTTTTTTGGAAAAATTACTTCATCGACGAAGAATAAATGCTGCATCGGGAGTTTCTGCTGATAGTAGATGGTAAAGGTTAGTAGATGGTAAAAAATAGTAGATGGTACGGTTAAGCTTGTCTTTGAATTTCACAGTTATAAAGTTTCTAACTTTTTAAATACTGCTGAAGAAGAAAAAATAGGACGTTTTTCGTTTGATATTTTCATATTATAATGATAATCATTTTTCCGACCAATTTTTATTTTATATTTTTTTTCAGTTATTTTTTAAAAAAATTATCTTGTTTTTATGTAAAAATGTTTGTAATAAACAAAAGATTTTATGTCTTGGTTTCAAATAGAATTTAAAAAGTGCATTGTCGAGACAAGCGTTGCATGATACAAGCATTTACAAATTAATTTTAGCTTTTCACAATAAGCTTTGAGATCAATCTGATTATGGTTACCTCTTAGTCTCTTTTTTGGGAAATACGGTTCGAAATCTGAGCTGATCACGAAATCACTTTTATTTCGAGTACTTATTGCATCTAAAACTTTTGAACTTTTCTCAAAAAAGTTATTATAAAGCTGCTACTTAACTAAAACAAGACTGCTCGTATCAGAAGGAAGCCGCGAATGTTCCGACTGCTTTTTAAGGTTTATGGAGCAGTCAAAACATTTAAAAAATTAATTGTAATAAAATAAAACACAAAATTTTTCTAAAATTTAAAATTTTCTTAATAAAAATCATCCATCCCCCACACGCCATATAAAGTACAAACCATTTCTGGCAAATAAGCTTCTTTCAACTAATTTGGAATGATTTCAAATCCGGATTAAATCTCCGCTTACGCGTTAATAGCGGGAAATATATCGCCCGTTAATTGCCCCAAATTGGCCAAAATGGCAATCTTTAAAACCCCATAACTTTACGAAAAAAGATCACAGGTAAATTATTTTTTCGAATTTAAGCTCAGGTCAACGTCAAAAATGGTTAGTTAAAAAGTCGAAATTTGTCTGAAGAAAAAAAACCCACCCCGAGCACAAATATTCCGTTACTTTCGTTACGAAAGTCGGAACAAAAACGAAAAGCAATAACAAAACAGTGTGCATTCAGTTCAAAGCCCACGTGGGAGCTTGATTTTGCCTTTCTTTTTAGCGTATGAAATTGAATTAAATTTGATAACAAACTCAGACCACGAACACCAAATTTGAGCGCGAATAATTTAATCAGAATAAGTAGAAAATAGTGAATATTTTCAAAAAATAATAATTTGGTTGAAAAGCAATTTTTATTAATTCTGCATTTTTTTGGACAGACATGATTAGTGATTTTTGATAGAAATCTTAGATGCATGTATATGGCGCATTTACTTTTATGGTGCGCAAATCGGATATAGAAAATTTGTGAATTTCAACGGTTTTTCACGCAACTTATGTCAATATATTTAATGTTGGCGTACATAAATTTTGGAGTACATAAATTCGCGCAAAAAAAAACAATTTTGAGGTTCATTGTCGCTTTTTATCGATGTGCATGAAACAACAAACATCCTGACTCTAAAAACTTTGTTGTTTCGCTTTTCGTAACGAAAGTAACGGAATTATTGTGCTCGGGTGGGATTTTTTTCTTCAGACAAATTTCGACTTTTTAACTAACCATTTTTGACGGATTTTTTTTTACATCATTCGAAAGCTATTGTTGTCCTAAGCTGAAATATGAAAAGATATTTCACCTGTGATCATTTTTCGTAAAATTATGGGGGTTTACAGATTACCATTTTGGCCAATTTGGGACAATTAACGCGCGATATATTTCGCGTTATTAACGCGTAAGCGGAGAGTTAATCCATCTTAGAAATCGTTCCAAATTGATTTGTTAAAAGTAGTGAAATTTATCTTTTTGTAATTTACATGGCGTGTGGGGTATGATTTTCATAAAAAATTTCAAATTTTAGAAAAAAAAATTAATTTTGTTTTATTACTTTTAATTTTTCAATGTTAATGTTGCTCCATAAACCTTAAAAGGCAGTCGGAACATTCAGGGCTTCGCGCTGATACGAGCAGTCTTGTTGTTATTTTGTGTCTGAATGACCAACCATTTTAATTTAAATGAGGTAGTTAATTGATATTGCAAGCGAAAGTGCCAGAATGTCGCTAGTTTACGGGAATAAAGTTTACACTTATCAGGTTTCAGTTGCTACTTTTTCAGATGAGGTCAAGGAAAGAAGCGTTCCTCTTATGAAACCTAAAATTTGATGAAAACCGCTTTGGATTTTTTGATAGATCCATTGTGTAAGCTACTGGCATCTATGGTACTTAAAATTTTTTTTAACTTTAAACAATTGCATGGGACTTGAATGCAAAAGATATTTTCAGTCTCTTCCTGCTAAACGGCTAAATTTTTGTTCAAATTTTGAACTAGTCGTAAAATCAATCACTTCCCGAGTATTTATTGCAACTGAAAATTTTCGCTAACCTCTCGTAAAATTTGTCGAAAAAGAGGAACTATTATTTCGTAGAAGGGTTTTAGTATAAATATGGAAGTTTGTTTTTAGTAAACCTGCATTTTTCAAGTAACTAACATCAAAAAATTCAAATTCAAGTCTCACTTGGAAATAAAAAATAAGTGCAAGCTAACAACAGTTTCATTGAGAAGAAATTAGTTTGGCAAGCCAAATGGCAGAACTAAAATCGTAATAACAGTTAGATTTATTCTCAAGTAAAAAGTATCAGGGTACTACCAATTTGCGCACCACTTCACTCTTAAATTCCATTTTTTCAGTTGAGGAAAGAAGCTAGAGTTTCTGTTATGAATTTTAAAAACTGATATAGACATTTTTTCAACTCTTGATAAACTCATGAAACTTTTTCATTGTCAAAACTTTAGTTAGAGGCAAAAAAAAAACATTTTTTTCCACCTGAAACAAAATCAAGACCGTATTAAACAAGCTTTGCAATTTTTTGGGGAAAATTTGCTCTCTAAGCTTCTAAGACTGCATATAGTTTTGATTGAGAATTATTTTGACTGCTTGAAAAATATCAAGAAAAATAATTTAAGTATTTTAAGTTTGAAAAAAAAAAGAAAAAAATATCGACATTTTTTGAAACCCCTGCCTCCTCCCTCCAAATTTTTTTTAGAATTATCTCTAGATTGCTAAGTTGAAAACTTTACAGCGAATTTTTTATTGTTATTTTTCTATCAATCGTCAAAACCTCTTTTTTGGAAAAGTTAATTTTAACAAAACTGTTTCGAAAAAAAAATTGAGTAAAAATCTAATTTACCTAATTTATAATCAATAACAACTTAAGGAAACTTTGAAATAGGTCAACTCACATGTCTGAGCAATATACAAGCGCGTCGTTAAAATTTTTGAACTTCGTATCAGATACAGCGAAACAATTTTCGCGAATTTTCTTGAAGTTTTTTGGACATGATATATTCCAGACAGTGGGTAATAACAAAATAATAATGGGAAGCAAACTATGGATCATTTTTATCCTTTTCTAATGACAAATGATTTTTAAAAATGGTAACAAAATACTTTGTGCAAAAATAGGTTTTTTGAACGCAGAATTGATTCAATAACATCTTTGAAATTCATTCATTCATTTGATCTTACTTTAGATGACATAAGTAAAACTTAGTTCACACTCAACATCTGTAGATATCAAGCAACCTCATTGATAAAGGAGGAATAAGGATAAGCGGACGGCTCCCCCTTTTATCCTAAGAAAACTAACTAGAAAACTGCGTTTGAAATTTGTAAGTTATGGGTGATTGCTTATCATACAATTTCGGTATGCAAAAGCTGTTGAACAAGCGTTTTAACATACAAAAACCCCAAGAAGTTTTTTTCTATGCTAATGCAAACATTATCTGGAAAAAATTTTGCATCAAAAAATTGGCCAAATATTTCTATACCGTAATCAGACTGAGAAGCTTATATAAATCAATTAAAAAGACTAGCTTTTCTGAATTCAGATTGTGTTAACTCAAATTGTTTTTTGTGACCCAAATTTTTTAATTTTTAAATATTGAGATAAACGCTCATCTCGCAAAACAACGCAGGCCACAATTTTGGACCGCTAAACTTTTTGGACCGAAACATAAAAAGCATGCATACTTGATTTTGGTAAAAGGAAAAACTGCTAAGCATACAATTTTCTCACCGCTGCTTAAAAAAATCAGATCCGCAAAAAAATAGGTAAAATGAAAATTTTTTTTTGTAAAACAGCTTAAAAAATTAAGCAGGGACAGAAAACAATTTTAGCACTTATATCACGTATATAGAGCAATGGTATACCTGAAAATTTTCGTATATACTTTTAACTACTCAATTCTGAGAAAGAGAAGAAAGCAAATAAACAGAGCTTACGTTTTTTAAAACTATTGTCCGGCAAAAAAGACGACAGCGGTTATGATGACATCTTTTTTCGATAGAACACTAAGACAACGCTACAAACAATTGTCTAATTGTATTTCCGAGAAACATAAACCAATTAAAAGCAAACAATATTCTATGTTATAGCGCTTGTTTGTCGTCTTAATGACTTGAACTCTTAATGACCTGTCGCTTCATTTGCCTAGCACCTCATAAACTATTCTTGTAGAAAAAATTCATGTTGAAACCGACATATGCCTTATGCGGAAAACTTATTTTTTTTAGCAAAATTAACTTTGAATTATTTTTCTATTTCACTTACAAGTTGATTGAAAAATCTCAATTACAAACCGATACTTAGAGTCAATTTTTTTTGTGAGAAACTTTATCAGGCATCATTTGCGGAACTGTCGATACATGCCATGAGAGAAAAACCAACTGAGTCGAAATTTAAAAACATGCTCAGCAGTGTTAAGCTGATACGAAAAAAAAAATGAAAAAATGGAATCCAAGATAGGTATTTCTTTACAATAGCAAAGCCTCTCCAAGTGGACAAACTAGCAAATTTGTCCAAACTAATTGTGAGTAACTTGGCTTTAAAGTCACAAGTACAAGCTAGCAACAGAGCTTTCAATAGTTCGATGTGAAGCAAAAACAAAATTCGGCTAAATAGATAGAGGAGAGACAATAGTCTCCCCGTAGATGTGGCGAGATTAATCTGCTATGAAGGCAGAATCAATACGGGTTGAAGAGATCTCAAATACTGATGACGAGAATATCAATTATTCAATTGTAACATAAGGTGAAGATAGAAAGAATAGTAAATTGAATGAACTAGAAAAAACCTAGAAAACGGTAATTTAATTGCCTTTTTTGTTAGTTATTTTTTTCTCTCTTAACCTCTGACTAATCATCAAAATGTTTGCTTATTGGCTATATCCAAGCCGAGGTACGCACCTTAAATTGAGATCCAAAATCAAAAACCCACCGCGGTCGCAATTGTCGAGGCTCAAAATTGGTAGGCCGTGATCCAAAAAAATTGAAGTATAGAACTAATTTAGAAAAAGAACTCCGTATGACAAACATGAACTAATCAACAAATTAACAAATTTACGAAAAACTATCGAAGTATAGAAATATTGAACTCCGCCGTGCCACATTTGAAATTTCCACATTTTTCCTAGGCGCCATTAAAGTTTGACGTTTAACTTAACTTTTTTGTCTGAATGAAATACCCAAAGTATGCAATTGGCAAGAAACTACATTTTTGTGCCATTGAAGAATTAGTGAAATCTGCTGTTAGATTGAATCTCTGCTCCATAGTGAATAGAGGCTTTAACTTAAATTTAATTTTGTAATTTGAAATGAGTCCTATTTAAGCAAACAATAGACAATAGCCTTTTAGTCGCGTAGTATTCACAACACTACATCACACCCCGTTTTCTTAAAAAATAGGTTGTTCGATTCTTACATTAACAGTGGTGCACGCAAACAACTATTGGGCGTTAAAAACAATTAAAAAGCAAGAAACGATATCAAATATGAGGAATCTGAAGACATTCTGCTTGTTAAATGAACTTATGAAAATATTCGATATTTTGTCCTCCTTCTACCTTTTCTTATTCCAGCTCCATGTTATTTGATTTAAGAATAGCTATTTTTCTTTGCGATACTTCTAACTTTTGTTGCTGCTTTGCGATTTTTTCTTCTGTTTATTCTTGATGGTCAATTTGCTTATGCCTTCTGTCGATCTTCCTTTCTGATTTGCTCGTGAGCTGCTGTGGGTTTGCGGTCTCCTGTGTTGGGTTTGGAAACGTGGATATTCCTTCGACGCATCTCAGGAGAGAAACACCAAATAAGTCAAAAAAAAATTTAAAAAAATTGCTCAGCAGTGCTAAGCAGATACAAAAACGAAAAACCGGAGTACTAGATAGGTTTTCCTGTTTTCTTTGACAAACCCATTTTAGTTGAGAAAATTAGCAAATTCTTTCAGACGAATAACTTAGACTAGTAACTAGCCTAACGAGCCAGCAACAAAGCTATCAAGTAGTCGATGTGAACCGAAAACAATATTCAGCAAAGTAGATAGAGGAGAGAAAGTTTCCGCAAATGTGGCGAGATTAGTCTGATATGAAAACAAAATCGATGTGAGATGAAAATAATTCACACACTGATGACGAGATATCTCGTGTGTTCAATTTTAGCATGCGAGGAGAGAAAAAATGGAAAATTGAATGAATTAGAAAAACAAAAAAATGACTGTATCAACAAAAAGTGATATTTTGAAGCTTAACAATATAAATATAAATGGTCCAATTCGTTTCTGTTTTTTGTCTCTAAATTGTTTACAAATCATCAAAAATGTTTGCTTATAAGCTATATTCGTGGCGAGGTACGCACCTTAAGTTGCGACCCAAAATCAAAAGGCCTTTTTTGTGCGCTTTTTTGTGCCTTTTGAAGAACTAGTGAAATTGGTAAACAATTATTCCCAAAAATACAACCCATTCGAATACATTGTTGTGGATTATAATTAATTTAAATCCTTTTAAATTGAATATAATGAATTATAATTGCTTAAATATTTCTAAGTATTTGGTAACAAAAGATAATCGAATGTGATTTTGGATTAATTGGTATCATAATTCAAAATAGATGTCAGCAATAGCCCAGATAATTTGGATATTAAAACTTCAGAAAAAGCTGCGTTGTTGGAGTTTTCGAAAAAATATTCCCGCATTCAACCGAAGAAATGATCTCCAAATGTTACTCTTTTGAATATGATTTCAAACATAAAAATTGCAGCTAAATCTTTATAAGGGCAGTTCTTTTGTGAACATTTATTTATCCCAAAATTGAGCAACAAAGATTGATTGATACTGATTGACTAAAATGTGAACCAGATTTTTCCATAAAATGATATATCACTGAACCCAGTCCGATGATTATTTGTGGTACCTGATTTTGCGTTGAAAACAAAAATTAAAAAACGAGGATAGTCGGTCACTGTGCAAGTAGCACAAGATGTTCTGACTATAGTTTTTAAACATCTACAAAAATTTTTTTTTATCAACTGAGTGTAGTTTTTTTCGGCGTGGTGTGATAAAAGGAACCAACGCATAACTTTAATTTACGCAACGTTCGACAATTACAGTAATATAGGCAAATAGGATAACAAATTTTGAAGATAAATGACCCAAAAAAAAACAAAAAAAAAATCATTAAAAAGCTTTTAAACAATTCAAAGTTTTTTCACAATTTTGGTCAGAAGTTTTTTGAATATGTATTCCCAAAATGGCATTAAAAATCTTCAAAATCTCGAGAAAACCAAATTTAAGCATATATAAGTTATTGTAAACAGATTTAAAAAGGTATATCACTCAACCCGGTTCGACGATGATTTAGGGCACCGGAGTTTTTCGTGGAACCATCAAATGTTTTTTTAAAAAGTCACTTCAAAAATGAAAAAAAAAATAATCCAAAATGGGGCTAAACCACTCCTTGTAAACTAATGCTACTCAGCAAAACGAATCATAACTGTAAGAAATTTAAAACGATATATCATTTGATCCAATCCGATGACTATTTGGGATACCTAACTTTAAGTGGATAACAAAAAGAAAAAACTAAAACACACCCGAATACAAAATTCCTCCTCATTTTCAGTTATCGGAACCATAGTATGGTCGGAACAATAGTCCAACCGTAGTCTAAAAATGCAACAAAAACATTTTTTGTTTCAAATTGTAGTAATTTCTACTGCGTGGTATGATAAAACATCAGAACAAAAAAAAGAATTTTTAACTTTTGGGTTTTTTTTGCAGTGTTTGCATTTTGACGTTTTTGATTCCAAAAAGGCGTTAAATTGCTCAATAAAACTAATTTTAGTCAAGTACAACTGAGTTTGTACCCATTGAATTAGGCAATTGTAAGTTTTTAAGCTAATAAAACAAACGGTTTGAAGCCTGCTCGCTCACTTGAAGTTAAACAAAAAATCGAACACTTCAAACCGGTTTTTCTTAACACTGGCAACGTTTTTTGAAATGATTTAACACAGTTTGAATAACAATTGAAAGAGTTTCAGTTTGATATATAACTTGACCCATTCCAATCACTATTTGTGGTACTGGATTTTGCGAGAAAAAAAACTACAACACACCCGAATAAAAAGTTCCTTCCAATTTTTCAATAAGTCGGAACAAAAAAATGGCTGGCTAAAAACGTAGTCTGATGAATTGAAACAATAAATCATTTTGCCCAAAAATATTTTAATTTTCAAGATTTTCAACTGTACTAACTAGGTCTTGCAGTTCAACAACACTCGGTAAACAGATTTTTAGTCTTACTTGTTTTGAATGAGATTGAAAATTTTTTTCATTTTTTAGTTTTCCAATGAGGTGGGATTGTATCGTTTTATGCTTGTTTTTTCATGCTGTACTGAAAAAAAAAATTAAAAAGTTTTTACTTACTAAAACTCAAAAGACATTGAAATAGACATTGGTTTTAGAAGACATCAAGACCGGCAGTTTGTGTCATGACAGCAGCCTTTTGAGTCAGATTCGAGGTGTAACTCATAGAGTAATTTCGGATAGGGTACACCGTCTGCTCGTCACGCTATCTTAATTTCGGCCGGATATATTCGTGCAACTTCTTAGTCTAATACCGATCCTAATCTTACTCTTATATCTACTAGTCTCAGGGTGTTTAACTAGTCTCTGCTAGGCTCAATAGATCTAGAGTATACTGGCTTATTGCGATTGCTAAAGTTCTCTTGGAGAGGTAACTAATTTCTAAGTTAAATTCAAGTCTCTCTGGTGCTGAAAATACAAGTAATTTCAGCACTTACAAATAAGTGGGTTGTTAGTTAGATGGATCGTGATTGGTTAATATTAAATATTTTATAGAGATAAAAAATCCAATTTATAACCAATAATAAATATAGTTTATATCTGATTCCACCCATCCGGGGTTTACAGAGTTATGAATCTTAGATCTTCTATCTGTAATGAAGGATGGATGATGGTCGTTGTTTTTTGGCGAGCATCATTTCCTGTTTCGTTCTTGGAGAAGAAAGCTCCAGGAAGCTGGAGTCATCGATAGGAAGTTGTTAGTTATCGTTTGACAAAGACTTTGACTGTCAAAGAAATCAATCTGATTTCAAGATGGTTTGCTATGATCGTCTGTTCTTGATTGGTTTTGGAGAACTGTGTTTCGATCTGGTTTGGAAATGGCATGAAGATCGTGTTTTGAGGGGATGCCTTGTAACTCGGATCTGTACGTATACTTGAACATTGAGGTGGTCATTGGTCTGATTCAATGAAGTCCTTTTCTGCGAAGTCAAGTCGTACTCTAAATCCTTTATGAGGCATGGTTGTCAGCGGCATGTCAGTTGTATTTAGCCATTCTGTAGGTTGAGTGTGATGGGGTCGTCTAGTCTTTGGATGCTCGTTTTTGTAGTTGTTCGTGATCTATGTAATGCATATTATAATTTACATTTTATAAAATTTTGTTAATTCTATTTTTTAGTTATGATTTTGATTAATTGTTTTCGCAAAAGCGTTTTAGTTTTAGTTCAGTTATTTTTAAGAGTTACTCTCACTTGAGTACCTCTTGTCAAAAATAGTGAAGTGGTCACAAAGCGTGGATGTAGCTCGGTGGGTTAGGCCGGCTATAGAGCATGCTCAGGACGTCCTCTCTGGTGGGTTAGGCCAGGAAAGGGAGTATAATTTCGTGCTGGTTTTTTAAGGGGTCCTGTTTTGTGTTAACTTTTTTTGTTATATTATTTTTTGTTTTCCTTTGTTTCGTTGGTTGTGTCCTTTTCTCAAAAATCAAATTGTTTTTGGTTTGGGTTTGTCTTGCGACTTTTTGGTGTTTTATTGTTTCTTTTTTAGACTTGGTAATAGTCTTCAAAAGAATAAATTATCTAGTTTTAAGCTGGTTTAATCCGGTTTGGGTACCGTGGGTTTTTTTTCTTAGTCATGCTGTTAGTTTATGGTTTATGGTGTTTAGTAAGCTGCGTTGGTTAGTTTGGTTATTATATAATTCCATTCCAACCGGGTTAAAGGAAAAGTGGAAACTTGTTATTGCTTGTTTGAGTTGTTGTAAGTGCAAACTTAAAACTTGAATTCATTATTTTAAACAATTTTTTGTGGGCGAGCTGTGTGATTGTGGATAGAATTTCTGTGCGTTTAAACAGAAGTTATAGAAAAAGTTAGTACTGCATTTCATTTGAATGAACTTACTGCTTTTAGTGTTAAATTTTACTGCTTTTGGGGTTGAAAAGTAAAAATTGATTTTCATCGTATTTTAAATTTACTACATTTGGGGAAATAATTTAGAAATGAATTTACTACTTTGAATTAACTTTTACTGCAACATTTAGTGCTGTTGGTTTAATAGAGTTTAAAATGGAAAACAAAGTTTATATTTTTATTTGTCTTTTCTTGTTTTGAAGGTGATCGTGGTGTGAAGACTAAAGAAAATGCAAATTACTGAATAAAATGGTTAGTTCTATTTTGAATTAGTTAGTTTGAAAGTTATTAAATTCATTGTTACCTTTAGTCGTCGGGGAAAAAGCCGTGAGGGAAAATGTTGTAAATAGCGTCTGAGGTAGTTAGTAGTTTTGCTAGTACGCGTATTATATTTTTAGTTTGCAGCAGTGGCCAAAGCAATTGCACTGCTTTTATGGTTTTTAGTTCTTCGGTGCCTACTGCAAATTCATGAGGTGTGTTCTGGATTAGATTATAAATTTTATGATTATATTTAGTGTTATGGATAAATTCTAAAATGGGTACTTCTATAGGTTGAATATATTCATGCGGAATGATCAGGGGTCGGGATTCTTCGTCGTTGAAGGTCTTCGTGAGGGGACAAAATGTATACACTTGAGTGACTGGATCATAATTCCGGAAGATGCCTTGGAAATTAGTATTTTTAATGCAATACGTGAAGTTTAGGAAAAACGGTGAGCTGTATTTGGAATTCATGAATTGAAATCTGTGGTGATGTTGTCGTGATGGTGTGGGTAAATGAAAATGATTTTGGATAAAACGATAATAAGTATAAGTATGTGTTTGCTAAGTTCTCAACATGATGTCGTGTAAGCAGTGCAAATCGCGTTCTTTTGGTGTCAGGAAGTGAAAAGTTAGTGAAAATATTTGAAATTTTTTGTGAAAGGGTTCATACGCTTGAATGTCTGATAGTGCTTTTGAAATAATGTGATCATGCTTTTTATCAAGTATGTTAAGTGTGAATATGTATGATGATTTAATAAAAAAACTTTTCTGTGATTTGTGGATTAGCGAACTTATTGTCGTCAAGAAATTGGTCTTGATTAGATCTGATAATGTTATGATCGTAATATTCAATTGAGTAGTCGTTAGCGCGGGGTGCAGTGAATGTTTTTAGTAATTTTTTATATCGTACGTATGTAAATTGTCGGGGAGTGAGTGCTGTGGTTAATCTGAATAATTAGTCTTTATTCCTTTCAATATCGATAGTGGTGTTATAGAGTGGTAGCGTAAGGGGGTTAGTGAAATTTTAATAAGCTGTCCAATGAAGTGTGGGTATTAATACATGTTCATCTACAAAGTGACGTGGTTCAGGGTTAGAGTCGGAGTGATTTAGTGTATATTGTGGAAATAAAGGTAGGGTTATTTGAAGAAAATTCGTAGTATTGGGGTGGTCTGGATGATTGATATATTCTCGGGCGGTTCCGGGTTTGGATGGGAATGGATGATTTGGGAATTTACGTTTAAAAGTTCTATAAGCACGGTTAGTACTGTTGGATGATTCTGTTGAAGTGGATGAATGAGCCAATGATGGAGTATAGTCTGAAATTGGTGTAGGTGTTGGTGGATTTGATGATGTTATTGTTGATGATAATTGGTGAATAGTTAGGGCGTGGGGAGATAGCAATTGTTGTTGGAGTGTTATAAAATTATCTACTTCTTCGGAAATTTGAATATTATCTGGGGAGTTGTTGGTAGAGCGTTCATTATTAAATGGGGAGTAGGTTGGGGTTACTTGAGAAGGAGTGTAGGGAGATGTATGTTGGCTTTGGGTTTGGATAGGTCAGAAAGGGGGTTTTGAGAAGGTTGTTGAGCTGGTCGGGGTATGAGTAGAAGGGGATGGTTCGGAATCTGCGAACTCATCGGGAGTTTCGATATCAGAATTATCAAATTGCGAAATAGTTGTATAAATTGTGATATCTGAGTAAGTGTCAGAATTCATGCCTGATGATGTATTAGCTTGTGGTGAATCAGGTGGCGGAAAAGCAAAAAGTGGGATAATAGGGAGTGGATTTTGAAGGTTGGCAGGGTGGGAGTTTGATCGGTGGAGTGATCCAAATTGTCTGCTCATCGTTGGCTAAAACAATGATTATTTTGAGACTGAAAAGTGGTGTTATGGGGCTGTTCAATGATTTGTTCGTATGTGTCGTCAGTTGGCGGGTGTTGTGTCACTATATGTTGGATGGGGCTTTGTATGTGGCTGGGTCTTAAGTTTGGGGGATTTGTGATTGCTAAGTTTCGAAAATTTCGTGAGACTAATGATAATGGATGATTATGGTGTAGATGTGGCAAATGGAGTGCCGTAGGTAATGCGTTGGTATTATTATTTGAGTCATCGTATGTGTTGGAATTTGTTGATAGTTTTGTATTTTATTCTTTAATTTGTGCATCTAGGAGGATTTTATTTATTGATGATGAATCCTGCAAATAATATGCGTGCTACGCTGGCTTGTCGGTTTACTTGTGTATGTATTGCGCATGTGTTATAGATTCCTTTTAGTAATGAGAAAAGAAATCCAATAAAATTAAACATTGCGTATAAGATAGTCAATCTTTCTAAGATGTAATATGGCCATCCTAGAAAGGCTAAAACTTCGTTTTTGAGATTTACAAAATAAAAAATTTTCCTTGGTGATATATCTTATGGTCGATATTTTTCACCGTTTAAATATATGTAACCTTTGATGTCTTTAAAATATCCGCTGTAATCTTGTGCGTAAATATCTGAAAATCCTGCTGTTTCTGCAAGTTTTCATAAATTTTGGTCTATTGATTGTCGTTGTATATTGTCCATTTGTGTAAGTAGTTCTTGAAACTGTTGTGTTCTAATGTGATGTTGTGTATCGGATTTAGGATATATACCTATCGATTGTAAATCCATGTTTGGATTGCGGGCTATAGCTCGAATGCTTTCAGGTGAAAACTTTTGTAATGGTGGCATTAATGCTGGGTATGGTGTTAGTAGATTGTTTTTATCTTCGTCGGGATTTAATTGTACAACGTTGTGGCTGTTTTCTGATCCACATGGTACTGCTGTGTCCCAAAAATATGTTCGTCTTGAGAGTATATCAACAAAATATACTTTATTTTTGTAGAATATGGGGATTCTTTTCTAACATCTTTTATCTTCAAAAACGTATAAAGGTAATACTTTTTTTGTACAAGTGTAATACCATAAAATATTTCCCTCATAATTAATAAAATTTGATCTATTTCCGGATAAAAAATATCCTGCATACGGTATTTTGAGAACTGCTAGTGCTAGTGACTGTAGAATTTGTGTTCTTTCAATTTCACATGATTGGTGTAGTGTTTCTAATTCTGAGAGTGACATTTCTTGAAAAATTCTGCTTATTGTGTAATCTAGTTTCATGTCTAGATGTATATCATAGTGAATTGCGCCAAAATATATGCGGTTCATGAGTGATAGTTCTTGTAACCATGTACTATCGGCGTCTTGTGGTTTTAATTTTCCACCTATTCTTCCTATGTTTTTCTGAAATTTTACTGAGACATAAGGGTTTCCGTCGGTAAATGAATGAGATGTGGCCATAGGGTCTACAATAAGATGTCCTGTATTCATGTCGAAACCATGTTTGTATTCAACAAGGGTTTCTGAGTACTGTGTTTTGTAAATTGGTTTTTTATATTTACATGCTAGTTCTGTTTCCGGGTATATTTTAAATCATGTCAGTTTGTTTTCTATATTGTGGAGGTTTCTAAATTTGTGGTTATTGTTTCTGATTTTATCAGGATTGACTTCTTCAAATGGTATTGATTCAATAAAAAATTTTTGGTGAAATTTAATCATTCTAGCGTGTATTTTTGCGACATGAAAAACTGTGCATGTTTCTTCAGAAAACCATACAATGGTTGCTTGTGTGCGTGTTGTAGGATCGCAATATCCTTAGTCATTTTTGCAAGAAAGTCGAATGCCTTGGTAAAGAATTTTATCGTCTTTTAAATCTCGTGTTAAATGTACTTTTTCAAGTTGTATTTTCCAGTCAAAAAACATCATTTCTTGATATCCTAGTTTTTATCGCTGATTTGCAATTTGAGGGATCATTGATACCTATATGTGGTATCCAGTGTTTATCATGTAGATCGTATGTCAATCTTCCGTGTGTTCCATGAAAGGGGAAACTTCTGTCTAGTCTAATGTGACCTTGGTGTTTTTCAAGTTCTGCTTGATGTGCTAAGTCTGGGAAAACTTGAAAATTTACAAGTTCTCTAATCATTCCGTCGTTTTGTGTTAAGTTTAATCGTCTAAGTTCATTCTTACAGTCTTGAGGGCTAAGATGTAGTAATCTTTCTATTTTACTTTGATAGAAAGATTCGTGGTCGAGTCGGTTTTTATTTCCGTTTGAGACTTGCGAGCAATGTACTTTCTTTTCGGAAAATGTTGCTGTAAACTTGAATCCTGTTAATGTTGTTGATCGGGCTTTTGAGTATAGTGTGGCAACTATAATTGTTGTTTCTATGGCTTGTGGTTCGGATTCGCATTGTGTGACTTGATTTATAGCGTATTTGTGTAGTGTTTTTTGTTAGTTTTCTTCACAATCATAGTGTGTTACTAACAAATCCTGAGGTCCTGTACGAGGGGATGGATTCGTATGTTGTTCGGAAAAAATTGGAAAAAGAATGTGTTGAAACGTAAATATCTTTAAGATATACATGTGTTTGATAATCCGGAGTATGGGTTATAAAATGTGATATATCCAATTGTGTTTTTGGTGTATCTATCGTATTTATATATTACTTCAGTTGTTATAAACATGAGAGGTAGTGATTGAGCTGTTATGTTTGGTGGACTTAGGGAAAAGGGTGTTGAACAATTTATTAAGTTTGACTGTGATTTCAAATTTTAATTGGAGACTGTTTTGTTGAAGTTTTTGAATGTTATGTTCTCGGATATTTTCGTGGATATCTTGTCTATATTGTAGTCTATTAAGTGCCCAACTATGGAGTCGGTTACTTTCTTGATGTTGTCCAAATAGTGGGGGAGGTGCTACGAAACTATTCCAATCTAATCGTAAGGGATATTTGACGTTGATTGTTCTCGGTATCTAGCGTCGAGGTTGTTTGGAAAATTTAAAGGGAAAAAAGTTGGTGAGACTTGATTTATTGATGGTGTTGATGGAAGTGAGAGTGTTTCTGGTAATGATGATAGCGTTGTATCAGAAGAAAAATCTATTGGTTCATTTACTATATTCGGTTCACCTTGAGTATATGAGTGTGTTGTCCAATATGGTGGTCGTTCTGTAGTGTCTGGGGGATTAAAAGGGTTATCTCGGATTTGTTGTGATGTGGGGTTGAACCTAGGTAGTCTGAGGGTATATTGGAGGTGCTATGTTGTGAAAGAAGTGTGGGAGTTTCTGGTAGTGTACTGCTTGAAAGTTCTGAGGTAGTTGGTGTTGGTGATTGGGGTATATCAAAATGAACTCTGGGGGTTTGAAAATTTCTATTTCTTCGCGGGTGTATAATTTGTCTATGTATCTGATTTGTATTTTGATTCTGGCTAATGTGTCTGACTCGATTGAGGTCTTGTTGCAAGGTGGGATATAAATTATATGTTGGTTAACTTAAAGATGCTTGTCGATGAACTGGTTCTAGTGGTTCTGATAAGCGTGCGTGTCGTTCTTCAAAAGTGTATGGGTTGTCTTGAAAAGAAATGTGTGTTGATGGTTGGGGATTGTTTGTAGTTGTAGGTGTTATTTGATTTTCTTGGGATGTGGTTGGTGGGAGCTGGTTTGGTGGTGGTTGATTAGCAATTTTGGAAAGTTATCTGAATTTTAATTTTTACTGGAAAATTTGTGTTTATTATAATATTCTTCAATAAAAAGTATCAAGAGAATAGTTGCTAGGGCAATAGTGACTATTGCCTTTTTTATACATTTGCACATTGTCATGATGAGGGAGATTAAAAATGTGAGGAAAATTATGAATAAAAGAAAAATATCTGTTCGACTGAAAATATTTCGTATCATTTAGATAGATTATACGTATTCGTACCTGTAGATGTAGTCAGGATTTGGGAGAGTTGGAGTTATATTTCAAATATGGAATACAAAATTGAAAAAAGATTGCAAAAAATTATAGAAATTATTACAAGAGATTCAAAAATATCAATGAAAACGTATATCAAAAACTTAAATAGATTGATTAATTTTTTGAAGAGGTTTAGAAGTTTTTGTTTTATGTGATCAACTGTTATGGAAAGAAGCATATAAGAAATGATTCGTTCGTCGACTATTTTTTAAAATTTTGAGGCGAAATTCAAGTGTGGTCGGATTATTTATTGATTTTTTGACAAGTGGGTTGAGTTTTGTCAAAAATTGTTGAGGGCTATTTTTTCGGTGTTCGGGGAGGTCTTCATAGTATTGTTTTCATTTGTTTGATAAATGGGGGTATCTTTGAAATATTTGTACTTTAGGAAAAATGATCATGTGTCTTTTTTACTTTAGGCTAATTTGCCATTTTTGGTTGGGGGACTTTTGAGGTCTGAATTGGGAAAATATTGTTGATTTTTGCATAATATGATAGGGGAGGGTTATAATATTGAAGTAGGAAGTAGTGTTTATTTTAGTTGTCAAGTTTTAGTAAGTTGCTTATTTTTGACCTGGAGGTTGTAAAGTTATAGTTATAGATATGCATGGAGATTAATTTCTATCGGCTAAATAAATTTGCATTAGAGATATAAAGGTGACAATTTGAACAATTTCTATTGGCTGAATTTGAACTAGAATTGATCGAGGTTATTTTCAGCATGTTTTTACAGAAATGTGAAGGTTTAAAATGGTTAAAAAGAATGTTTGCGGTAATCTAAATTAAAATTGTTTCTGAATTTCAACTTTCTTTAATATTTTAGACAGTGGGATGAATGTTTTATAGTTTTTCCGTGGTTGACTTCTAAGACGTGATGATTCTCTATGTTCGGATTTTTGTTAATGATCCTGTGATAAAAATTTTTCTGTTAGTTTTCTATTTTTTCTTTCTTTCTGAGGTATTTTTGGTTCTGGTGTGTTTGATCTTTTAGGGTCTATATTTTGCTGTTGAATTGTTTTTGTATTTTTTGCGGTATTAACGTTTTGATTCTGTTCTATTTGTGGGTTATTTTGAACGATGTGTAAATATGTGAAAGAATATAATTGAGTTAATTCGCGGAGTGCGTATTCTTTTGGGTAATAAGGTAAAAAGTTGTTACGGTGTTGAACGATTTCTTTTTTTTTTAAATCAGTGAGTTTGTATGTTACTTCAGTTGGTTTATCAATTATTTGGTAGGGTTCTTTCCGAAGTGGTTGTAATTTTTTGGAGAGTCCTTTTTGTGTATTAAAATTAGGTATCAAAACAAATGTTCCAATTTTTAAGTCTGTGGCTGGCATGAAGCGTGAATTAGTTTGGTTATTTATATTTTGCCTTTAAAAAAATTTCTTTTTGATAGATTTCATTGTGTTTTTTATCTCTTTTTAAAATCCATTTGGTATGTGTACCGGAAGCTAATTTCAAAATTTGTGGATGATGAAAGTGGTCTTCATCATGTGTGTGTAAGAGTAGGTTATAACAAATTGAATCTTTGTTTGGTTGACAATAACCTTGTGCATTTTTATGAGCGTTTGCTGTAAACATGATTGGTTTTCGTGGCTTTTGATTAAAAACCATTTCGTATGGTGACATTCCTAAAGTTGTTGTGATTTGTGAATTATATGATAATGGGAATAATTTTACATCGGTTGACCATTCAGTGTATCGTGTATCATTTCCATTAATGATGCATCTAAGATATTCTTGTAGTGAACGATTCATACCTTCGACTAATCCATTTGTCCAAGGTGCATGATATGTACGTGGTTTATGTTTATACAGGTGGCATAATGTGACGATGTCGTTGTTAATGGATTTTGTTCCATTATCTGTGACTAGTATTTCGGGTAATCCGAATTTAGCTATGCAGTGTTCGTAGAGTGTTGTATATGCATAGTAAGCATTACAATGTGGTACTGGGTTGAGTGCTACGTAGTGTGTAAATGCATCAACAATTACCATAATATAAGAATTTCCTTCGGAGGATAGTGAAATTGGTCTTTTGGTGTCGAATGAAATTCTATGATTGAAATATAGACTTTGTCCTTTAAAATCTTGTTTTTTTGCTATTTGTTTTTGATTTGGATAAGGTTTATTTAATTGACATATTATGCAATCGTTTCATAATACTTTAATTCAAATTGGTGCATTTGGGAAGTAAAAATTTTGTGTAAAGTTTGAATATGTCTTTTCTGATCCTGAATCTTTTTTTTGTATTTTGTGTGTGTGATATGTTGAATGCTATCAACATCATGCTGAGGGGGAGACAGGTTACTTTAAAATCGGGTGTTTGATTTTCTAAAAGTCTGTAATTTCATTAATAGTTATATTATTATATTTTCTAAAGTATCTGAGGAGTGTTTTATTTCCTAATATTGTTGTATCAGCTTTTGTTGGTTTCGTTTTATATTCGTGCCGTGATTTGATTTGTCGAATTACGGGATCAAGGAATTGATATTTTTGTAATAATTGTAGTGTAATTTTTTCTGTTGGTGGAAGAAAAATATTTTCAACTTCTAATTTTGATAATGGAATTGTGTCGAGTGGGTCATGGAGATCAAAAACTTGATTTATTTTGTATTTTGATTCATTTATTGGTGGTCCTGATAAGTTTATTTTGTCAGTTAAATTTTCTTTTTCTATCAATGAAAAGGTGTATTTTTTGTGTGGTTGTTGTTTTAATTTTTTTTGTTGAGTATTAATTGTTATCCAATGTGAATAAGGAATTGGTTTGAATGTGGATGCTCCTCATAGATCTACTTCATAGTGATTATATTGACAATCTAAATAGAGTTGGAAGTGTTGTAAGTTATTTATTTGTGACTGATCTATATCAATTTTTACTGCGTATTTGCATTCTAATCTTGGTGATGTTTCTTTTTTTGCTAGATAGAATATAATATTTTCTGGTATTTCAATTGTAGTTTTTCGTGTAAGTAGTTCAGGTGGTGTATTTCTACTTAATGTATCTGGTAGTGCAAGATTTTTTCCTGCCGTCCAAACTATATGTAAGTTTGGGAATTTAATTAAAATTAATTAAAATCTGTAAACTCTATGGTTTGGGTTTGATTTCTGTGTAAAAAGAAATATTATGGGTTTATGATCTGTGATATTATGGGTTTATGATTTATGAATACTATGGGTTTATGATCTATGGGTTTATGAAATAGTGGTGAACTATTTTTTTCCATCTGAATTTTAATTTTTACTGGAAAATTTGTGTTTATTATAATATTCTTCAATAAAAAGTATCAAGAGAATAGTTGCTAGGGCAATAGTGACTATTGCCTTTTTTATACATTTGCACATTGTCATGATGAGGGAGATTAAAAATGTGAGGAAAATTATGAATAAAAGAAAAATATCTGTTCGACTGAAAATATTTCGTATCATTTAGATAGATTATACGTATTCGTACCTGTAGATGTAGTCAGGATTTGGGAGAGTTGGAGTTATATTTCAAATATGGAATACAAAATTGAAAAAAGATTGCAAAAAATTATAGAAATTATTACAAGAGATTCAAAAATATCAATGAAAACGTATATCAAAAACTTAAATAGATTGATTAATTTTTTGAAGAGGTTTAGAAGTTTTTGTTTTATGTGATCAACTGTTATGGAAAGAAGCATATAAGAAATGATTCGTTCGTCGACTATTTTTTAAAATTTTGAGGCGAAATTCAAGTGTGGTCGGATTATTTATTGATTTTTTGACAAGTGGGTTGAGTTTTGTCAAAAATTGTTGAGGGCTATTTTTTCGGTGTTCGGGGAGGTCTTCATAGTATTGTTTTCATTTGTTTGATAAATGGGGGTATCTTTGAAATATTTGTACTTTAGGCAAAATGATCATGTGTCTTTTTTACTTTAGGCTAATTTGCCATTTTTGGTTGGGGGACTTATGAGGTCTGAATTGGGAAAATATTGTTGATTTTTGCATAATATGATAGGGGAGGGTTATAATATTGAAGTAGGAAGTAGTGTTTATTTTAGTTGTCAAGTTTTAGTAAGTTGCTTATTTTTGACCTGGAGGTTGTAAAGTTATAGTTATAGATATGCATGGAGATTAATTTCTATCGGCTAAATAAATTTGCATTAGAGATATAAAGGTGACAATTTGAACAATTTCTATTGGCTGAATTTGAACTAGAATTGATCGAGGTTATTTTCAGCATGTTTTTACAGAAATATGAAGGTTTAAAGTGGTTAAAAAGATTGTTTGCGGTAATCTAAATTAAAGTTGTTTCTGAAATTCAACTTTCTTTAATATTTTAGACAGTGGGATGAATGTTTTATAGTTTTTCCGTGGTTGACTTCTAAGACGTGATGATTCTCTATGTTCGGATTTTTGTTAATGATTTTGTGATAAAAATTTTTCTGTTAGTTTTCTATTTTTTCTTTCTTTTTGAGGTATTTTTGGTTCTGGTGTGTTTGATCTTTTAGGGTCTATATTTTGCTATTGAATTGTTTTTGTATTTTTTGTGGTATTAACGTTTTGATTCTGTTCTATTTGTGGGTTATTTTGAACGATGTGTAAATCTGTGAAAGAATATAATTGAGTTAATTCGCGGAGTGCGTATTCTTTTGGGTAAAAAGGTTAAAAGTTGTTACGGTGTTGAACGATTTCTTTTTTATTTAAATCAGTGAGTTTGTATGTTACTTCAGTTGGTTTATCAATTATTCGGTAGGGTTCTTTTTGAAGTGGTTGTAAATTTTTGGAGATTCCTTTTTGTGTATTAAAATTAGGTATCAAAACAAATGTTCCAATTTTTAAGTCTGTGGCTGGCATGAAGCGTGAATTAGTTTGGTTATTTATATTTTGCCTTTAAAACAATTTCTTTGTTACTTTTTGGTAGATTTCATTGTGTTTTTTATCTCTTTTTAAAATCCATTTGGTATGTGTACCGGAAGCTAATATCAAAATTTGTGGATGATGAAAGTGGTCTTCATCATATGTGTGTAAGAGTAGGTTATAACAAATTGAATCTTTGTTTGGTTGACAATAACCTTGTGCATTTTTATGAGCGTTTGCTGTAAACATGATTGGTTTTCGTGGCTTTTGATTAAAAACCATTTCGTATGGTGACATTCCTAAAGTTGTTGTGATTTGTGAATTATAGGATAATGGGAATAAGTTTACATCGGTTGAAAATTCAGTGTATCGTGTATCATTTCCATTAATGATACATCTAAGATATTCTTGTAGTGAACGATTCATACCTTCGACTAATCCATTTGTCCAAGGTGCATGATATGTAAGTGGTTTATGTTTATACAGGTGGCATAATGTGATGATTTCGTTGTTAATGGATTTTGTTCCATTATCTGTGACTAGTATTTCGGGTAATCCGAATTTAGCTATGCAGTGTTCGTAGAGTGTTGTATATGCATAGTAAGCATTACAATGTGGTACTGGGTTGAGTGCTACGTAGTGTGTTGGTACTGGGTTGAGTGCTACGTAGTGTGTAAATGCATCAACAATTACCATAATATAAGAATTTCCTTCGGAGGAAAGTGAAATTGGTCTTTTTGTGTCGAATGAAATTCTATGATTGAAATATAGACTTTGTCCTTTAAAATCTTGTTTTTTTGCTATTTGTTTTTGATTTGGATAAGGTTTTTTTAATTGACATTTTATGCAATCGTTTCATAATACTTTAATCCAAATTGGTGCATTTGGGAAGTAAAAATTTTGTGTAAAGTTTGAATATGTCTTTTCTGATCCTGAGTCTCCTTTTGTATTTTGTGTGTGTGATATGTTGAATGCTATCAACATCATGCTGAGGGGGAGACAGGGTACTTTAAAATCGGGTGTTTGATTTTCTAAAAGTCTGTAATTTCATTAATAGTTATATTATTATATTTTCTAAAGTATCTAAGGAGTGTTTTTTTTCCTAATATTGTTGTATCAGCTTTTGTTGGTTTCGTTTTATATTCGTGCCGTGATTTGATTTGTCGAATTACGGGATCAAGGAATTGATATTTTTGTAATAACTGTAGTGTAATTTTTTCTGTTGGTGGAAGAAAAATATTTTCAACTTCTAATTTTGATAATGGAATTGTGTCGAGTGGGTCAGGGAGATCAAAAACTTGATTTATTTTGTATTTTGATTCATTTATTGGTGGTCCTGATAAGTTTATTTTGTCAGTTAAATTTTCTTTTTCTATCAATGGAAACGTGTATTTTTTGTGTGGTTGTTGTTTTAATGTTTTTTGTTGAGTATTATTTGTTATCCAATGTGAATAAGGAATTGGTTTGAATGTGGATGTTCCTCATAGATCTACTTCATAGTGATTAAATTGACAATCTAAATAGAGTTGGAAATGTTGTAGGTTATTTATTTGTGAATGATCTATATCAATTTTTACTGCGTATTTGCATTCTAATCTTGGTGATGTTTCTTTTTTTGCTAGATAGAATATAATATTTTCTGGTGTTTCAATTGTAGTTTTTCGTGTAAGTAGTTCAGGTGGTGTATTTCTACTTAATGTATCTGGTAGTGCAAGATTTTTTCCTGCCGTCCAAACTATATGTATGTTTGGGAATTTAATTAAAATTAATTAAAATCTGTAAACTCTATGGTTTGGGTTTGATTTCTGTGTAAAAAGAAATATTATGGGTTTATGATCTGTAAATAGAACTGTTGGATGTTTTGATCCAAGTATTAGAAATTCATATTCAGTAAGTGTGTATTATTATAGCTGTGCATTCTCTCATGAGAGTAGAGAGTCATAGTTCAGCTTGTGTAAATAAGCAAGAATTTGATGATATAAGATTCGTTTTGTTTGTTCCACTGTGTGATTGTAGCAATGCTGCGCCGATGCCAAAATTTAAAGCATCGCTCATTGCGTAAAATGGTTGATATGAATCTGGGATTGTAATTGATATTTGTTCTGTTAACAATTTTTTAATTTCTTCGAATCTTGTTTGATATTCGGTAGTCCATTCGAAGTTATTTTGCTGTCTAAGGATGTTATAGAAAGGTCTTAAATATAATTCCATTTTTTATACATATTTAGTTAAGAAATTTAACATTCCAAGGAATTCTTAGGTTTTCTTTTTATTTGTGGGTGGTTGAAGTTTCTGAATTGTTTGTATCCGTGATTTCAATGGAGTTACAGTGTTTCTTTCGATAATGTGGCCAAGAAATTATACGCGTGTTAGGAAAAAATGTGATTTGTCTGGGGCTGCTTTCATGTTTTCATTTTTGAGTATTTACAAACATTTCGTCTTTCGTTTGTGACTGCATGAAAACATCATCTAAGTATGTGAATGCATGTTTTTTGAGTATAAGTGGTCTAAAACTTTTACTCATTAAAGCTGAAAAAGCTGCTGGTCCTATGGAAATTCCATAGAATAATCTATCGAAATCGTATTGTTGATTTCCAATAACGAATTGTGTTAATCGTTGTGATTGTTCATCTAGTGGCATTTGATTGTATGCACTATTCATATCTGCGGTTGTGAAATATTTACCATTTATTTTTGTTAGAATTACTTGAATAGGTTCAATGGGCCAGTTACATTTAGATTCGTCAATTAGTGTATTGAGATATCAAGCATCTAGAACGATTTTTAATGATTCTCCTTTAGCTAAGATGATAACTGGGTTGATAAAAGTGTTACCTTTTGGTTGTTCTTCTTTGTTTACTGGTGATATAATTTCATATTGTTCTGAAATGTCAAGTAGTCTGTTTGCTTTATCTTGTAAATGTATCGGTACTTTACTTGCTCTTTGCTTTTTGAAAACTGCGTCAGGTTTTAAAGGTAAATGTAGTGGTGAACTATTATTTTCCAACATCGAATTTTGATGTGGCATAAACTGTTGGAAATTTTAATAATTGTTCGGCTATTTTGTCGAATTCTTTTTGTGTTATTTGAGAATGTTCAAAATTAAACATTGTTAGAAACTTTTGTTGTTCTTCCGTATAATGTGATATTTTAAACTTTGGTTTAAAATATGGTGTTTTTGTGAAGAAGTCAGTGTTTTTTATTTCGTTGCTTATTATGTTGCTTATGATGCATTCAAGTTTACCCGCGAGTGCACAAATGTTGAATTTAGGCTAGTGTTTTTTGTTTTGTCTTGATTTATTGTTTTGTAATTTAATGGTGTTGTATTTGTTGTTAATGGGTTTATTTTTAAGTAATTTTTGTTGACTGAGGTTGTTTGAATAAGTGAAATTGATAAATCTTTTGGCATGTTGGTGAACATGTCATGATACCATTCAGTCTGTTTCATATACTAAAATTGTGAGTTCCTCGCAAATTGTACGAAACTTTTTTCTAGCTTGTTCATTGAGATCTATAATATGTTGAAAGTAATGTAATACAAACCATGCACATATCTACAAATTGCGAGAAAAGATCCTGATTTTGTCGTATTTTTTGTTGTAGTGATACAAAAATGTTCCGTATGTATCTAATATCAAGCCATCATTTGTAGGTTTTGAGTCAGTTTTTTGTGATTTTTTGTGTTGTATGTTTTTTATTATATTCTACAAAATGTTTTGATCAATTTGTTCATCTGTTTGTATTTTGTGCGGTGGTGTTTGTTTTTTTCTTTTTTCTAGATCTGGTAATCAAACTACAAAGATAATTATTTCTTCATTGTCAGGTGATATTTCTTGTAGCTAGTTAGTTAAGATCTAATATTCATCTGTTTATTTTAATTATTGGAAACTCTTGGAGGCAAGGGCTATTGCCTTTTCGAAAAAAAATTATGATGTTATTTTAACGAAAACGTACTTGGCCCGCGTGATGGGTCACTATCGGGATGTGTGACAAAAGTTAGGATAGAATTATCCTCAAAATTATTATCGTTTAGAAATAATTTTTACGTAGTTTTTCTGTCAATGAACAATTTTCAAAAGTCTTATAGGTAGATTCTTAATGTATGTTTGTACGGGTTTTTGTTATAGTTTTTTCTTATACTGCAATTACTTTTTATTAATGATGCTCTTGTTGCTTCTGAATCAGAAAAATCTCTATCTTTGTTGATTTGTTTGCTTTTTACTTGATTTTGGAGGTTTTAGAGATTGCATTTTGGAAATTGAGTTTTTTCTAGAAATTTTTGTTTGAAAGAATTATTTTTTTTCATTATTGTTTTTTCAGTTTTATTTATCCTATCTTTTGTTTCTGTGGTGTTATGATGAGATCATACCGGGAGTCTTGATATCGACAATTTGGAAAACTATTGTTTGTTTGTTTACACGCAGGAGGTCTTCAGTTTGAGCCTGGGTGGCATCATCATGGGGGTAGGACACACCCACACCAGAAATTTTATTTTAAAAAAATTGGCAAGGAAGACGGGAGAACTGGAAGGGGAGGGAGAAAAGCCTAAAAAACCGACAGTTTTTAGAGTTATTTTTTTAACCAACCAAATCACTATACGAATAAAATTGTTGTGACAGACAGTGATTTTATACTTAAGGAACGCACGTGCGCTATAGCGATCACTGCAGACGTAAGCTTGAAAACAGCTTTAGCGGCCGACTTTAAAAGAGAGTATAAGAATATCAAGTTATTGTGGAAACAGAGGCCTGGTGTAGGAGGGATGATAGCGTTGCCCCCTGTTGCATCACAAATACCGGGAAAACACTTGTCCTTTTTGGTAAGCAAAGCCTCCGATAGGCAACACGGTTATACCGAAAGTTTCGTGCTGGCACTAACTCAACTCAGGGTTTTCCTGGTCGAGAGAGGGGTGACTTCGCTCTCCTTAACGGTTTATGATCCCGACAGAGAAAAAATACATCGCAGAGTGCATGTGATTTTCTCGGAAACGGATAAAGAAGTGTAATTGCATAAGAAGTACTATTTGAGCATATGCTAACGCTACGATTAAAGTTAAGACCTCATTTTTCAGGATGAAGAGTTTACTACTAGGTTTAGTTTTTAGATATTAGGGTTTAGGTTTTTGAATAGGTATTGACTAATAAGTATTTTTATTTATAGTAAAAATGATACGTGATATTGTTTGCTGTGTTTGTGTATGGTTATGATTAAGTGGTAGTTATTTGATTGATTGTGACCTGGACTATTCCAGATGCGAAAGTTGACAGCATATAATCATTATCAGAGGACGAGATGTATCACTTTTTGTTGGATTGCAAATTTTGACTGTAAGATCCGGAGCTGACGATGTTCACCGTTGCACTCCTAAATGCGATGGGACGAGAAGGCCGTGGTGATCGCCCCACAGAAGTAGTGTTAATGATAGCTTTCGTTGAATGCGGTACCGATAAAAGGGGCGGAAATAGGCTCATGCTATGGCGACGCGGGGAGATGTCGAGTTGAATGCGGTACCGATAAAAGGGGCGGAAATAGGCTCATGCTATGTGGACGCGGGGAGATGTCGAGTCACGACTTGACTCGTGAGAGAGAATTGAGTGAACAGAGAAACTATAAGTTGGGGGAGATTCCTGTACCTGTCCGCCCTAACTCCTCCTCGCAGCCTCTTCATACTCGGCGGATTCTCCAACAGCCGCTTCTCCATCTCAGAAGGTCAAGGTGAACTTCATTGAAATCCAGACTGCGGAAACAATCAAAAACCTGGACAAGAAAGCGAAAGTATATAAGGCTCGGGCCCAGGAACGGGACGAATGGAAGAAGAAGCACGATGAGTTTTTGAAAACTGTTAAGGAAGAAGAAATCAAACTGCTGAAGAATTTCGACACAGCGAAGGTGGGTCATAAGCCACCAAAAATCCTGGCGACAATGAACTCGGATGGGTCCAGGGACACGCAGTCCAGGACAAAGGCACAGGAGCTGTGCATCCCCAGGGAGCCGTGCCACCTCTACAGGCATCTCAGCCTGCAGCGAGATCCAGAAACACCATAACTGACTCTTCGGACACGTACCTGGCTCCAGAGTTCCAAGAAACGTTTGAGCGGGTAGCCAGAAAGACAATAGTCAAAATTGGTCGAACCAGCGGACGGTCGCTGGGTAGGGTCTCCCCTTCCCACCTTTGACCGCTTCTGAAGCAGCTCAGGCCGAGTGCCGCTTACTATTGGGCCAATGGGTCCAACACGCAGCGAGACCACCTTGAGGTCGCGTGTGGTGGACATTAGGAAGAACCATGTGGTTGGAAATTTCTTTGTGCATGTGGATTCCAACCACCCCGAGCCTGCCCTAATTGAATGAGCTGGAATGCTGCCGCCGCTCATCAATTAATTCCTTCAGCGAGTCGTCATTTGATCATAGTGGACAGCTTAGTGACGGATCTGATTGAGATCCTTGCGAGTGGTCAGACCACTGCTGTTTTCTTTGAGGGAGCCTATGTGGTCTAGTTAACACGCTAATGATAATGATAGGAAATAAAGACATCCCTAGGGCTCCGCTTACGCCGGAGACCCGGTGGGAACCTTTGTTGGTCTGTCTTTTAAATGAAATGAAAGAAAAATACAAACCGACGCTCGTGGTTTTGTTTACGGTCTCACAGAACCAGGATGTGGGCATACCGGTGTTCAATTTTATGAACGGCAGCGTGGCCCGGTGGAATGAAATGATTCGTAACCTGGTCAGGAGCATTCCAGATGAGTTGCGGCTGATGGATCGAGAAAGCACGTTGCGCATGACTGACCACCTCGCGCTCATCAGAGAATGAATAATTTTTAACACCCTGCAAGGAAGGAGGTCCAATGGTATTGGGTCACCCTTTGCCAACAACTTTATCTTGGCAGCTCTTTAAGCGGGAAATTGGGGGTGTCCTGGTATGGGATGCGTGTTGATCCCACCCAGGAGCGTAATAGGAATGTCTATGTAACATTCGCTAAGACATTTCTCAGTGATGGAGCCTAGAAAAGTACTTATTGACGACTGGTTACCTCAATTCTACTCGTTTTTATTTATCTTGACCTAGCCAGTTGTTTTTCTGGTCTTTTAAGGGCTAAATAAAATGTTGTGGTTTTAGGTCATCAGCCAAACGACTTTTGATCAGCTGTCACTTACATGCGGAAATAACCACATAGCTGGGTCTCGGATCCCCAGACAACGTGATTACTATAAAAAAAACTTGGCTATAAAGCCACAATTATATATGTTTTTACTGACAGATATATACTAAATCAAATAGAGATGGATTGAATCTTTCCTCGACTACAACAGCTCATGCTTTGAAAGACTAAATTAATATTGGAGTAAATTAAATACGTTCAGGACATTACAGCAGCTAAAGTATACCGTCGATGTCTTTTAAAAGTACTCGACGCCGGGCCTCTCTCTGGTTTCGCTGCATGGAAGGGTTCGGATCCTAACCGAGAGTACCACCAAACCTTTCCTACAATCTTCTTTCGATAAGCACCTTATCGTGTCTTGATGTCGCGATAAGAGGCTTCGTTTATCTTCTGTTTTTCTCTCTATTTTCCGAATAATTTTCGTCTCGTAATCCGGTTGTTCTCTTTTTTCGTCTATTTCTGGTCAAAATTGTCGTTTCTCGTATTTCTCAGAAATGCTTTAGTCCAAACCAAAAATTAAAAAATCTAAAAAAAATTCTAGAAAAATCTGAGCCTCCTTTTCACTTTAATTTTAGTAATAAAGCCTTTAACGTTGTTTTCGGCGTGCGTCGGAATGGCACATCTGAAAAACAGAAGTTCTTCGCTGTTGAGTTTATTTGAAATGGTTAAAAAATTTCAGTTACTAGTGGGTTCTTTGGAAAAGTTGAAGAGTGAATAGACATTTTAGGTTTAAATACAGTTATTTTAAGGGATGGGTTAGAATTTTGAAGATAAAAATTAAAAGATCTAAGAAAAAACCATGATAATCTAGATTTAGGAAAAAATTAACTAAAAATTTTCTAATTAAGATTCAAGACAAAAAATCTAAGTAAAAGTTTTGATCATCTGGAGTAATGATGGAGTAATGAACAAGTTGAGTAATGAACTTTTGAGGTTTAAGGTTTAAAATCAAGGAGAAGCCTCGATGATTAAATAAATGTATTGAAAAACAATTTTTTTTTTAAATGTTTGAAGATCCACGAAAGGTCTTGTTGATCTTGTTTTTTTTTAAGTTAATTTTTAAAGTTTTGCTCGTTCTAGATCGAGAAATACAAGAAAAGTCAATGATCCTCGAGATGCAAGAAACTTTTTTAATTTAACAGCATTTGATTTTAATACTATTTTTTCGTATTTTTGAGTGTTTTGATAAAATTATAAAAATTGAAACAAGCGTTTTTAAAAAAATTGCTGTAGATTTGCAATTTGAAATAGGTAAAATTTTTATGTTGACGTCTTGTTGTACTACTTAAAATATTAGTTGATACATAATAATTGAAACTTATGGCTGGTTAAATCAAACTTAGGGCTCTATTTGAACGCAGTTCAGATGATCATTCAGAGAATTTACTGCACAAATTGTTATCAATTTTTGTCTTCGTCGTCGTCTGTTCTGTCTTCAGCTTTGCAATTTTGGTTTATCATCTTTTGTTGTGAATTTTTTCGTCTTCAAGTATGGTTAGTTTTATTGAGACGTGGAAACATTTGTTAATTTGTCTCGATTTGTTTTGTTTTTCTAAGACTAAGTTATCAACAAGTCTGCTCGATACTCGTTGATCACACCAGATGAGTTTAGGTCCGGGGGTTAATTTTGAATGGAATAAAACGTCAGAACTCACGCCATCTCATTTGCGGCCATATAGATTCGTGCAACTTATATCAAACGTAAAGATTCGTATAATCAAATTCTTATATCCCTCAAAAGATCTAGTATATACTGGTATTCTTGCGAGATTAGAGGAGAGAAAGATCGGATTTATAAACACTATTATATTTCCTCTGGCTGAAATTATAAATAATTTTAGCTTTACAATTTATTCTAAGTTTAAGTAACGGATCATGATTGTTTAGTTATAAATATTTTATAGTGATAATTATCAAGGTATATAACAAAAACTTGAAATACCTGTTTTGAACTACTTTCAATTGTCTATAAAGTTTTGTTGTCAATAAGATATTGACGGAGGCGAAAACAAGCCCAATGCATCAAAAAATTTCATCAAAGATCTTTATTAACGAACAACAGCAATTATCTGTTATGAGGTGAAAATTTTCCATTTTTTTCAAAACTCAGCTAGAATGAAAATTTGACTCTGTCAAGCTCCAAACATTTTTACTCGTTTCTGTCTCCTAACTATTTAATTAATTTTATTTAATTTAATTTTCTTACTTAATTTTCTCGTCATAATTTGATCAATTGAATCAGAGAAAGTGCACGCACAATTCTACCAACAATTGACTTTCAAGTAAAGTTCAGTGTTCTCACAAAACCCTGATTGGTAAATTTTTTTCGTGTTCTATCAAACAAAATTCTGCCAGTTCTATCCTCTTTATTTTTCCTTCGACCATTGTCACTCAAAAAAATGAATAAAAATTAACCCAAAAAAATTTTATATAACACAACACAGTTATCCAAAAACCGATGATCAAATTTTAACAGAGTTGATCAACTAGCGGAAACACATCAGATATAAAATAATAAAATTTTAATTGAAATTTGACTTGAAGATTCACCGAAGATATTTCCATGTTTTTTCATAATACTTTTTATAAATCAGAAAAATCAACACAAAGCAACAGAAATATTTAATTTTTTAAAACCTAAGTTTGAAAGTTTTTCGATAACTTTGCGGGTTTTCTGAAGTTGAAAGAAAGTAAAAGATCAAATAAGAATGCAATGGTAGGATCCACGATTTTCGTTGAATCATTTATCATATTTCAATAACATAATTGTGAAAGTTAGAAAGATTAGCTTCTAGTTATCAACTACTCTCAGTACAACATCTGACGAATTACGATTTAGCGCCATAAAAAAAATTTAGCATTAGTAGAAACCAAACTGGTTCAACCACAAAAAATGGCTCGCTTTTAAGTTGAACCGGGAATTAAACACGGCAGAGCGAACAATAAAATTGTCGGTATGAGAGGGTTGGAGCTATTTTTGCAAGTATATTGATAAATTTTTAAATAAAATTAATTTTACGATTCTTTCAATTTCTTGATTCTACTATCACGAAAGAAAAGAAGGTTGTACAAAATTAGTTTTTTCCCACTTTATGCCTGTTGTTTATTTTAATTGATCTATTGACCTTTGGTATTGATTACATACCTGCTTGAATCGACCAACGGTCGTTCATTTCACTGTTCGTTATAGTTCAAGAACAGACATTTTAATTGACACTTGCTTATTCTTGTTCTTTTAATTCTTAGTTAGTGTACATAATTTGTACATATCAAGCTTAGAATAATTTTCTATGGTGCAGTCAAACGAATCGAGCCTGCGGGGAATTCCGATCGAACCACACAATGGAGCCATCACATTCCTGGACACACTGGAGCAATTAATTTCAATTGGCAATCATAGCGAAGAAGAATCTGGACATCGACAACTTGAGTGGACCAGAGGTCCCAAAAAACCAGATCCCAATCCTAGAACAGCCCACAGAAATTGAATCGGAAACGGAAAAAGCCAGTCGGAATGTAAAAAGTAGGACTGCGATAAAATCCTACGAAGCCGCCAAAAAGAAAAGAATTAACTACAAAAGAAAAAAATTTGGAGGCTTCAGAAGAGCAGAAGCCAATTGAAAAAAGAAATCCATACTATTTCTAGCTCTCGGTTCAGAAAAACCATAGAGTAAAAATTTTATCCGTCTCTTTTAAAGAATTATGGGACCTTTGTACTTAGTTTTCAATAAACCTTTAAACGCTCTATTTGAGAGGTACAAAATTTTAAATCGGAAACAAAGAGGCAGGGACTCCTTTAAACAATTTTGGGTAGCATTGACGGACCTCAGTAGCACGTGTAATATTAGAGAGTCAGACGTAGCAGAAAGAATTAGAGATTTTTTTTGTAATATGAGAAATAGTGTGACCCAACGCAAATTACTAACTGAATTCATCAGTCCCTCGGAAGCCTTAAGTCAGGCCCTAACAGACAAAAAGGGTTACTTCAATCATCAGAAGCTAACAAATATGGCTAAATTGACCAATGAGCCAAGCTTCAAATCAATCAGTGTAAATAAACACGTAAAGAAGGAACCAAGTCTCAACATCGAAAGTAGCAACACGTCTATGAAAAGCGCAAAATTTTGCAAAAGTCATTTCGCGAAGTTGTGTAAATCAAAGAACAAAAGATCTAGTTTAAAATTTGTAAATGTTCCTGTCATAACTGAAAACTGTAAAAACTTCTCTTCGGAAAATTCCTGATGCGTGAACCAAGAAACAAGTGGAGGAATCAACGCCTGGAGTAAAAACGGTCAGAGTTACGATGATCATTATTCATTATTGAGTGCGAGGACAATTTACGATCAGAATGGACGGGGAAAAAAATTTCTGAATAAATGACTCGGTCGGGAAACGGTTGTAATATGAACATGTAGAATCGGTCAACCCAGTGAACATTTTTAAATCAAAACGTAATACAAGCGTTGAATTTGAGATACACAAACCTGAAGATTCAACCTGTTGAAAAGCGAATTAAAAAATTGTACTGCGGTTTCACAGACAGCACAATAATTATCTTGGATGAAATCGTAGTCAGAACTCAATCCAACAGGTGAATATGTGAAGATACTTTCTTTTCATTATAGAAGGACACGAAAGAAACATCTTGGGTAACGACAAACTTTCAATAATTGGAACAGAAATAAAACAGAAGTGCCCAGTTCCGATTTGTAGAGTCAGTGACCCACCGAGGAAAAGTAATTCTAATAAAATAGAATTTTGAACAAACGATTTTTTTGCGAATTTGAAAGGCCTGTTTAATAGAATTGGCAAGCTACCAAACGACCATAAATTCAAACATTTCCATTCCCCTTCAAACCGGTCCAAGTAAAAGGCAGAAGAGTGCCCCTATCTTTATTATCGGGATTGAATGAGGAGTTAAAAAGAATGGAAACAGAAGGAGATACTGAAAAACTTGACAAATGCAATGAAGATTGCGTCATAAAACCAATTGTGATAATTAGAAAGGAAGCGAGTTCAATTAAACTTGCCTTAGATTCAAATATACTGAATAACCAGACTTTTAAAGACAAATAACAGATGCCCAACATCAACGAATTGATCAATAATGTAGCTTTACAATTGTCAGAAAGTACCGACGGGCAGGTCTGGTATAGTAATCTTGATCTAAAGAATGCATATAGTCAACACAAGTTATGTGAAAGTACCAGTAAACAGCGCAACTTAAGTCTATTAAGAGGAGAAGCAGTTGGAACATACAGATTTTTAACAAGAGTTTATGGATTTGGCAATATGTCCAACGAGTTTCAAAGAGTCATGGTCTCACTTTTAAAGGGAATCCCATTCACAAATTGTCTAACAGATGACATACTAGTCGCTTCTGAGGGAACTTGAAACCGTTGGACAACAACAATATGGCAGTGAAACGGGAAAAATGTGCATTTTTCCAGAAGAAGATAGAATGGCTTAGATTTAAGATGTCAGAAGCGGGAATAAGACCCTTGTGAATAAGAAAAACAGATGCAATAAAAAATCTCCTAATTCCGAAAAACATTTCTGATTTTCGTTCACTTTTTGGTTCGACTAATCAATACGATAAATTTGTCACTCGAGCAAACTTTCGGACTTGTAATTTGCCAATGAAGAAATAAATTTAGATTTCACAGGCCCTTTGGACGCTTTTTGGGGATCGAAGAAATACATTCTTCTCTGCATCGATCGAATTACCAAATTTTTTTCGGCAAAAGTGGGTACCAGTACTTCGTAAAATTCAATCATCTCTTTCTTGAACGATTATTGCCATCTTCACGGCTTTCGAAGAAGAACCAGATTAAACCATGGGTCGTGTTTTTTTTCAAACGATTTTACCCACGATTTTAATTTTTTTTTTGAAAAATTCAATATCGAAAATTTTTATTGTACAAAAGGAGATCATAGATCAAACGGACTTGTAGAAAGACTTGTACATACCGTAAAAATCAGATTTCTTGCTAATTTTTACGAAGTACACAAATTGACTTTAGACTTCTCAATCGAAAAGATTATTTGGTACTTACGAATTACCAAACAAACTTCCATCAGATTTACCCCGATCGAAAAACATTTCAACCGTACTGCTAATACTAGGTGGAAAAACCTGACTTCCGTTGATAATCGTTTGTATCAAAAGAAATTGATTTTGTCAGACCATCGTGCGAAGAACTGGGAGCACCATGATGGGCAGAGGATGGATACGAAGCGGTGGAAATGGATCTCCCTTCGGATTCAGAAGCGAATATACCTCTGGCTCAGATCTCCCCAGGAAACCGGACAACCCCGATCTCTGCCGCCCAACGTAGACGCCCATCACAAGCAAAACTGAACACTGGAGGTAATCTCTTTAGAAAAACATCAATCGGAAAAATGGAGACCTGTATTTTAATCCAGTCAAGGAGGCAATCATTGTTTCCTCGGAATACATTAAAATATACGTTTACACAACTTACAAAATAAATCAGATCTAGCAATCGGAAGGAAACCACTTCCGATCCCTTCAAAAACTCTGGTTAGTTCACCACCCATGGGTATTGATCGTGAAAACATGCTAAGTTTTACTGGAAAAGGAAAATGTCGCAAACGAAAAAGACAATCCGGACGGACAACCTCTGAAAGCGATTTCTGGCAACACGATGCTGACTCTTGACACCACTCAGCTCCCGCCGGAAATATTGATCATTCCAGAATTGCCCCAGAAAATCTCAGATTCCTCTTTTTCGTCTTCTTCATTGAAATTCAATTCTTGGGACTGCTTGACTGATGATTACTTCGAGGACGTTCTGACAACCATGCTCCGATATTTCAGGAAATAGTCACAGATAACAACAATGACTTGAGTGTTACAGGCGTCTATATGACCCCGAACTCAGAAACCGAGAGCTTACGGACCGATGGACGTTGCGCAATCAAGCAGACCTCCTAGACCATCGACATCTGGTTCAGCAGTAGAACCAATTTTGATGGATGGTTCACCGGAGGGGACGCTCATCGTGGTCAATCAGACGAGGTCGCTGTCAAGTCCAGATGAAATGTGGGACCCTCACAGTTTTACTGGGAGTGCAGATACGTCGATAACGTAGAGGAAAATGAGAAGGTTTCAAGACTCCAGGCCGACTAAGCGAGACCCCCAGCATTCCCTTGTTGGTGACCATCGGACTTCCTAACTCTTCTCCCTAAACCTCCTCAGAAACAGACTATTGTCACCGAAACAGCACTTACCTGGTCCTCTAACATTTCAACTCCAACGGGGGCTGCTCATTCTCTTGACAATTAACCAGGATTTGATATTCTCTTTAGATGAATTTGATGCAACATCCAATTAAAACCCCAGAAAATTAAATAAACTCTACTTTTATGTACATCAACGTCTTAATCGTTTCAAGATGTAATTTTCCATTTACATTGCCCTATCATTCTATTTATGAGTACATTTAGATGTACATTGGGTAGCGTAGATTTGTTTTATTCTCTTTGTCTTATAATTGTAGATGAAAAAAATTCTTTAAAGTTCGCCCATATGTACAAAATTGATAATACCAATCACAAAGTTTAGATACTTTTTTCGTTATGTTCATTTCATTTTGTTTCGTGCAGTTTGTAAATTGTTTTCACTCTACTTTGAAGGGGTAAATGCGTTTCTATAGAGTTTAGTTTGATTTAATTGTGAAATTAATATTTTTCATATTGGGGAATATTGTGAGTTGTTCATTTTGTTTGATCTATTGACCTTTGGTATTGATTACATAACTGCCAATTATCCTATGAATCGACCAACGGTCGATCATTTCACTGTTCGTTATAGTTTGAGAACAGACATTTTAATCGACACATCATTATTTTTGTTTTTTTAATCCTTAGTTTGTGTACATAAATTGTAAATATCGTGTTTAACATCAGAATAGTTTATTTATGCCAGAAAAAAAAACAGAATGAAAGTGTTGTTGAACGTTTTCCCGGTTTTTTATTTGAACCAATCAAGGACTTTTTGTTGAATGCTTCCTATGAGTTAGATTGCATTGCACTTTAACAAACCCACAAGTATCTAACTTCGGTAACTGCCGACCAGCACTAAGCGATTATGGAAGAGAATGTTCGTTGTGACATAATTTCTTACGTAAGTTTTGGTTTTCGATTAGAATTTTTTTGCTTAAAACTTTGTTCCACTTTTTGTTGAACACTATGAACATCCATGAAACTCTCTTGAATTTCTTGACAAAATTAGAAAAAAAACAAATCAATGCTTTCAAAAATATCATAAGAATAATAAGTATAACATCAACTCTTAAAAGAAAGCATGTTGTCCCGTCGTGTATTAAATTTCAATCTGAACTTATGATCAGATAGTTTTAAATTAAAAGGCCCGGATGTTCTCAAAAATAAATAACGAATTCTGTCACAATATTCTGTATTCGAATCTGATGGCAGTCTTCGATAGATTAATTATGCAACAATCCCAACAATTTAAATGTAAAAACGTTCAGTTTTCTTTTAAAAAAAGACTTATTAGCTACAATTTTGCTTGTATAATCATTGTCTATCGAAAAAAAATGGATGCAATTCAACTTCAGCTCATTCAAAAAACCGTTTTTTTGTTCCCTGAACTTTCTCAAATTGCGGTTTAAGTCGTGAAACAAAGCGACTGAAGCTTTTTTGGCTAGGGGGGAGGATGTTAACTTGATTCTGAGATCGAATTTTCAGCCAATCAGAATAGAGCATTTTACATGCGGGGCTAAGTAGGTTTAAATTAAAATGAACGCTGGGGATCTAAACTTGGTCTACTTGCTTGGAAGGGGAAGATGTTAACTTAATTCAAAAACTTATTGTGGAGAACCAATTTTTATAAAGAACCTAATTTATTAGCTTTTTTGATAAGTTAAAACTCATTTCATTTTTTCTTACTTGGGTCATGATGGGTTTTTTATTTTTCTATGAAAGCCTCTCCTAATAAATAAAACATGGGTGGGCTATTGTTGTGTTTGATGAGTGCCTCTCATCTGTCTAGATGTTGCATGAAGTCATTCAACTGATATTTTCATCTTTAAAAACTCAGTAAACACATCATTTTCCTCTTTGACTTCAAAAAAATTGCCTTCATATCATCTTGCTTCCTTTTTCTAACAACATGTTTTTTCCTAGTGTAGTGAAGTAATGTAATAAACAACTATCTTGATGATAATCTCAGTTTTTTTTAAAAAAAAAAAGATTAATTGATTATCCACCACATTTTTCTGTCTGAATGTCTTAAAGTTTGCTACAAAACCAATAACGAAGAATTGCTGATTTCGGTCGTATAGAAATAAAGGCGACTTACATTACTAATTCAACTAGAGTATCTTTAGAGTATTTGGAGTTTTGAAAATGGATCACAACTTTGGAATTTTGTCTATTTCAGTGACCAACATGGTAGTTGTGTCATTTTAAATCTGATGATTTTTGTTGTTTGCTAGCTGGTTCATCCACAAAATTAATCTTTCGAATCTCGCCGTTTCAAAAAAATAAGTTTTTTTTCTACTAAATTTTCAACTGTTAAAAATTTAAAAAAGCCACGAAAATCATTTGATACATTATTGGGTTTATAGTTTTTGGTCATTAACATTACAACTTTCATACAAACGAACGGCCTGTTTTTTGGAAAAAACCTGAGTTTTAACTGAAAAATTGTAGTTTCATGTTTCAGACCAAACTGGCAACTCCGTTTATTCTCAGAGGAGCTAGGATCTATTTTCAAAACCTAACTATTTTCAAAGCGATTAAAGTTTTCCGTTTTCAGATTAGCTTACCTAAAAAATTGCATTTTAAATCAACTACTTTTCCTGCTACTTTCGTTTTTTCAGACTTTCAAAGAAAGTGGCGGATTAAATATGACTGGGGTGGTTTCTTCTTCAGACAATTTAATGACTTTTTAACTAGCAGTTTAGGGCGGATATTTTTTATCAGCTAAAATAAACTGCTGTTTTGAGCTCAACTTCAAAAACAATTATCAAACCTGCTAGTATTTTTGGTAAAGTTATAGGGTTTTATGTTTGCCATTTTGGCCAATGGGAGACAATTAAAGCGCGACAGATTTTGTGCTTTTGACGCTAAAGCGCAGATTTAATCCATGCTAGAAATCGTTCTAATTTGAAGCATGTCTGCTTAAAACAACGCTAGTTTAATCAATTTTTTTAAAGAACTAGCACTAATTAAAAGAGCTTCAAAAGCAGTCGGAGCACTCAAGTCTTCAAATCTCAAACGAAATTTTACTGATTAAGTTTATCGTAGTTATTAGCCTTTTCGGACGTTATTTGAAGCAGTAGATATTTTGAGTATTGCATGATGAAGCACAATGTTTTCTATAAAACTTCCGCAATAATTGGTGTTCCAAAACTATTCTTTTCTTCCAACGTTTAGCTTCTATTTTACATTGCTACATCACGCGATTCGAAAAAGTTTGAAAAACTAACAAGGCTGCTCGTATCAGGGCGAAGCCTTGAAGGTTCCGACTGCCTATTAAGGTTTATGGAGCAGTAATAACATTAAAACCTTAAAAGTAATAAAACAAACAAATGAAGTTTTTTTCTCTAAAACTTGAAATTTTTTTAAATGAAAATCATCCCCCCACACGCCATATAAAGTACAAAAGGATAGTTTTTGCTACTTGTAACAAATCAATTTGGCACGATTTCTAAGACGGATTAACTCTCCGCTTACGCGTTAATAACGCGAAATATATCGCGCGTTAATTGTCCCAAATTGGCCAAAATGGCAATCTTTAAACCCCCATAACTTTACAAAAAATGATCATAGCTGATTTATCTTTTCAAAATTGAGCTCAAGACAACAATACCTTTCGAATGATAAAAAAAAGTTCCGTCAAAAATGGCTAGATAAAGAGTCGAAATTTGTCTGAAGAAAAAAAACCCACCACGAGCACAAATATTCCGTTACTTTCGTATCGAAAATTGGAAGAACAAGCGTTGAGCGCTAGATTTATCAACAGCTGGCAATTTTTGCATCAACGTTGCATCAGATTAGTTGAGTTTAAAACTGTCCTACACTAAATTGTAACGATTGTTTTGAAAATGTTTTACATCTTTGTCCACAAGGTTTTAAAATTCAAACATGTTTTTACTGATCAAAAATGACGAAATGTCTATAGCGTAGCGTTCGTTTCAAAAATGATGAAAAGTCCAAGTTCTTAGGAAAACATCTCCCACACGCTATGTAAAGTACAAATCGATTGAGGAAAGTATTTTTAAATAGACCAAAAAGTATGCCCAATTCAATTTGGAATGGTTTCTCAGACGAAATGAATCTCCGCTCACGCGTTGGTAGCTCGATTGTGTAGCGCGTTAACTATCGCAAATTGGCAATGAAATTAAAAAACGACAAGTTATCACAGGTAAAATATCTTTTTTAATTTAAGTTCAAAACAAAGATGCATTTTCAATGTCAATAAATGTGCGTCAAAATTTTGCAGTTGAGAAGTCGAAAAAACCATCCCAATACAAACATTCCTTTTTCTGCGAAAGTCGGAGCAATGTTTCAGTAAGTTAAACGAGGCATTTTGGATTTCTTTTTTTAGAGACATTTGTATCGCGTCGTTGTATCAGATTAGCTGAAATCAATACTGTCTCTTTCTGACTTTTACGATTGTTCTCTCGCTATTTTTATGGAATGAGAACAGTTTGGTCAGTGTTTGAGACTGAACTAAATGGAAAACTGCGAAATCTGAGTTTTCAAAAATTTCAATCGCGCTGGAACTGGAAGTAAGGAAAAGTGTTGTTTGTTCATCAAACTATCCATCGAAACGCTACTTCACTGTCTATACTGCCCCCGAACAAGCTCAGTTCGGCCAAAGAAAACCACTTAGAACTCTCGAAGGTTGCTGTGTCGGATTTCTTCTAGTCTTCGGCATCTTTGGGAGATTACTGAGCAAGATTGTTTCCGTTGTCTATTGAAAAACAAGATGTTTTTTTTTATTGAAGTGCTCATTTTCGGCCCATCAATTGTTCGATGAGTGTTTAGACACAAGGAAAATTAGAAAGTTTTTCCGCATTTTGTATAAGCACTCTACGTGAAACGCCCTTATGTATGCCTACGAGACACTGTTTAATTTTTTTCGAAGATTCACGACGTTTATGTCGCGTTTGGAGTTTTTCTCATCCTTTTTGACCAGTACGGTTCAAACGAAAACAAAATTTTTCCGAAAAACGACGAGTAAAATTTAATGATAACTTGGTGTAAAATAACTTGGTGAAAACGAATTGGATTAGAAATAGATAAATTTTCATTGAAAATTCATGAAAATTACAAAGCTTTCAGAGAAGATAATTATTGTCATATAGTATATTATATATCATCAAAGAAAGAAACCCCAAAACACCAAAGCTGTTTGAATTTTTTAAATTAAATTTCGAAAATCAATCGAAACTTTTGCGGGTTTTGGGCAGTTGAACGAAAGTAAAACATCAAGATAGAACAAACCAAATGCAACCTAGAACTTCGTTGAAATGAGTTTATTTCAAACAATCTATCGTATTTCAAATATCTATTTAGGGAACGAGGAAAGAGTAACTTGTAGTTATTGACTAAAACTAGGGCAACTTTTGACAGGAGGAAAATTTGATACCATAATACAACATGTAATAGTAGCACAAACCAAACTGAATCGAGCGGAGAAAAATAAATCTGCTACAAAACTGGAACCGGGAGTTAAACATTGCAGACTAAACTAGAAAGATATCAGTAAGAGAAAACTGGAGCTATATTTGCAACTATATTAAGTTTATTAGTGGTTCAGGGGGGGGGGGGGGGGTTTGTAGTGTAGTAAGGATAAGGATAGGCTGGGGGAATGGATTGTGGGGTAATGGACGGGAGGGGGGGGGGGGTTGAGTAACGAACAGACACTTAAAGATGAGCAACAAAATATTGACTACTATTTAATAGTTTTGAGTTGATAGTTTTTCGGACACTGTACTATTTCTACCCTGTACATTTCGATCATGACTCGTGACGACCCCGACAGTTGAATGAAGGCGGCGGAAACTGATACGACCCTTGTTGTTTCATTAAAACTTATAACCAGTTTATAACGAGAGCTGTTTTACTAATCAGTCCACCAGGTTTGAAAGCTTTGTTTTCCATGTTGTTTTTTACCCTGCTTCTTGCACCATTCTAGTCCCGCTTTGCAAGTCTCTTTCTGATTGGTTGAACCTGTCAGCCAATGAGAGGCCTTATGTTGCATCGCGAGAGTAAAAAATAGACGAATTCTGATTGGCCGGAATTCAATTCGTAATTTATTCAACTTCATTGCGTGTGATTGGTCAAAATTGTAATTGGCATTGCAGAGAGAAATTTGTGAGCCAATCAGATTGCAGAGGTTTGTGCAGCGAATAGAGAGGCGGCTTGTGATTGGCTATTTGCGACTGAGGCGGCGGCCGAGTAGGCGTCGTACCCGTTGGTTAAGAATGACCCCCCAGCTGAGAGGGAGGCGCCTGTTGTTGTCGAGGTGGAATGGGGATGACCTCCGCCGCCCCTCACTCCCCCATTTGAGAGGAGACTGTTTCCTAACCCCCCTCCCGGTGGGGGCGGGGGAGTTATGGTGACTTCGTTACTCGACTGATCGTCGCTACAGTCGTCGGACAGAGCACCAGGCGAGTTTAATAATTGCACTGAAAAAAAAAATTCAACCAATTAGAGCAATAATGCCATTTTTTTTAATTACAACGGAATAAATGCCATCAGAGAACCGTTAAATACAGAATGTAGTGGTCCCCAAAATCCAAATTTGTTATTACTAATTAAGAAGAGCAGTTTATGATTTTCGATACCAGTTCAAATAATTCGGCCGAGAAAATCAGACAGCGGAAGAAAATTAGAAATATAGTTGCACAAAGCAACCATTTTTTTCTCGAACATATCTTAAAAGCCAGTTTGCATTCAGTCAAGAGTTAATCGCGTTTTGTTACAAAATTGCAGACTATTTGGATAATTCAGATGGATTTATTTGTTCAGCTTTTTCATTTTGTTACCTTCAAAAATTGTACAGTCGATTGAGTACCACTCGTATTTCAAACTCATCTAAACCAGTCTTTAAAGTTTTCAAATTTGACAAATATTCGACCTTCAAAAATAGAGACCTTTTGTCAACTTTTCTACTAATTTTGACAACTATCGAATCAATTTGAAAAACAAAAATTCACTTGTAATATTCCTCTTCAAACAAGTATTCGTGCATGCTTTGAGACTATAAGTTCGATTAGTGCCCACAAAATATGGTGTTTCCGTGTTTCGTACTTACAATTGTTCATAGAGTTGTTATCTCTCGTCCCGTTCATCACTATTCCCTCGTGTCCAAGGGTCGTTCTGTTGTTCGGACTCAGATGGTGGTGGTTGTTGTTGTTGTTGCCTGACCCCGTAGTGCCCCCCTCTTCTGCCCCTCTGTGGCCGTGACTGTGGTTGGGTGGGGGTGGGGACTCCCCCTCATTGTCGTCAGAGTGTGGACTAGTATCATCCCCTCCCCCTCCGCCTGAGCCTTTGAAGGAGTTGGTGATCTGGCCTTGGGCCAGGTTGTCCGGCCAGAATCGGTTGACTGCTGTAGGTCTGTTGTTGTTTTTGTTTTTCTTCGTTTTGTTCACACTCTCTGGGTTCGATGCTTCCAACATGGGCTGCAAGATACGCCGCCTCGCATTGATAAACCTGAACACACATAATCACATCTTGTATATAATTCTAAAGGCCCCTGTATGAAGTCTGATTGCAGCTTTAAATCACCTTATTAAATTTATTAAATTCGTACTCAAAACTGGCTGTACGTATAGATGAATTTTTGATGAATTATCGATGAATTTTTTAAGTTCCCTTTTTAAAACTATACTCGTAACTGCAACCTTGTCATTTCTCAAGTATTCTACGTATCGATTTACAATTTGACCATTTTTCACAAAACAATTTCATAATTTGCGGGGTTTTTTCAGGTCAAATCATGGGAGCAAAAAAGTTTTCATGTCAAAGGATCGGAGCAAAATTCTGCTTTTTCTGCATGAAATTGAGTTGGTTGACAAATATTTTCAATATAAACACGTCAGACTAAATCTGCCGATTAAATTTTCCGCGGTATTATTTTTCCCGATTATTCCCGGGATATTCTGGTTTTTCCTCTTTTGTGCGGTACTGCTCAGTTATATTGCTTCTCTATTTAGTTTGGAAGACTAAAACAGCAACGAAATGTTTAAACAATTAGGATAGGATTTGAAAAGAGTTTTGTGCCAACGAAAAAAAAACAATATTAAAAAACACCCGCCTACTAAAGACACGTTTAAGTGCTACTCAAAAACACAAAAACATTTTGCGGATAAGCCTCTGGATTTTTATAATTCTCCATAAAAATTAATTCATTGAATCTGCATATTTGGATTTAACATTAAACATTGCCAGCTTAATACATCTGTTTTTATTTGGACACTATGCCTGAAATATTGAGCAAGTCTATCATAATGTCTCTAAATATTAAATAGGCGGTTCTGTTCTGTTCCATCAAGCATGGAAAAAAGACATAAGAGAAAGTGTATTTTGGATGAAAAAATTAGTCGCTAAGTGTGTATTTATGAAGCGACGTTGTACATAAAACAAACAGACAGATGTTCGCACGCATTTGAATAGCATTAGGCTCATAATTTATTCATTTCACAATTGCTCCCGTGCGAAAAAGCCACCTTTGCTCAACATAATCGGGACCTGATCTCCTAACCTCGAGTAGAGACAAAAACGTGTACACTTATGTAGAAGAACCAACAGGAGGTCTCAAAATTAGATTTAATGGGAAGAGGAAAACGAGTTTTGTTATTTCTGGCCTAATAAAATTCAATCCAACTTCCTTTTCAGGTGTGGGGTCCGAATTCGAGCCTGTTCTGTTCCGTATTTTGTTCCGCAGTAATATTCTTCAATTAGAGTCTCATTTTTGAGCCGACGGACAAAAAAGAGAAAGAAGATGTCACCGGTTTAAAATTGACTCATAGCTGAGCGTAGAAAACCCCACAAGTACTTTTTTAATTGTTTGTACTGCCGCCTAATGAAAATATAAAATGTCCCAAATTATGAAAAAAATGAGCACTTGAAAAATTCTAACACTCATTAATTTTTATTTATTTGGCATTTTTTTCATAAAGTTTTTGCAGCCCATGATTAAAAAAGAACTAGATTGCGAGGAATCGGAGCATTAAATATAATCCCGACAAAAAGCTTAAAAATGTGGAAAAATCAAGTTGGATTGTCATCTCGCTGACAGATATAAGGATTGGAGGGAGATTTGGGGGAGGGGTGGGGGCTATCCTGGTCAGGTATTTTGGTGGCTATTGGTGTAATATGCAAATAGGGGTGGTGATCGGAATACAGATGAGCCATAACTAGTGGGGGCGAAATGAGGGAAGTCATGTCATAACTAGAAGATATAACTGCAGTTATAACTGCCCTGCCATCACCAGTAGTAGAGGTGTCAGCCAACAGTCGTGGGGGGGGGGGGTTCTAAATTACATATGGGCCATAACCAGACACTTTTACCACCTCCATCCTCACTCCCTGTCTTACTAACTAGCAGGGATATTATATCATATTTATAATTTATACCACGCATTATCTGCACTGATAATTCACAATCACGCAGACAAAAGGGATTTGTATTGATTTGATGGTTCCCACATGTATTTTGACAAATAAAAAAAAGATAATCGAATGAGATTAGAACTAATTGGTGTCATATTTCATGATAGATGTCAGCAATAGCCCAGATAATTTGACTATTGGAATTTTGAAACGATGCTTATTTCTTGGAATTTTAGAAAAATGTGAAAAACATTCTCGCATTCAACAAAAGAAACAAAAGAAATGATCTCCAAATATTACTCTTATATTTGAAACTGAATTCCAACATAAAAAATTGCAGTTAAATTGTTAATAAGGCGGTCGTTTTTTGAGCAACAAATATTGATCGATACTCATTGAGTAAAAGGTGAACCAATTTTGCCATACCTTAGAAAATTGTTTTAAAAACCTTAAAAAAACACAACAGCTTTGACTCGCACAGAACTGAACACCTTGCATGGGGACAATTTCCCTTTAACGGGCTTGCCTTTTTCACTGTTTGCCCACTTGTGATTTTTACCAATTGGAACTTGGAACTTTTTACCAATTGGTTAACATTGCCCGATTGTTTTGAAATTTAGCATGTATTTGGTTCACTCACGCGCAAAATCATTTTTTGCGATGGTGATGCTTAACAGTTAAAGAGCCGAATGGAATGGCCTTCAAACTATGAACATTAGCTGCATGTTAGCTCTTCTATATCTTAACTTAGGAATATAATTTAATAAATTATGTTCGAGGCTGGGGCGGGTGGCGGGGGGGGGGGGGGTGGTGGTGTATTTTAGAGGTGAATTGTGATCATAAAAATAGAGAGAGGATACTGACCAGTTGTTGACCTGTAGGAGAGTGAGGTTAGTCTGGACTGCGATCTGTCGCTTTTCGTCCTCCGTCGGATATGGGTGCTAAACACAATCACACTCATATTACAAAAAGAAACATAGCTCCATCAGTATAGCTCCTCCAATGTAATAAGATTTCTTTACTTATCCAACATCCTCTGGTAACATAATAACTGAAACCGCCTTTTTTGGCCTGGTTTTTTTTTCAAAAGTTTGCCTGCGGCGCAAACTATTTGTCAAAATAAGGTCTTTATAGTGATTTGGGACAACTCAGAAATTCTATTTAGTCGATTTAAAAAAATTATCGACAAAAATTTCGAATTTTTTAAAAATCCCCCCTCGAGAAAGACCTAGATCCTCCCCTGGTTTAAGCATATACTAATTTTGTACCTTGTAATGAAATTTTTCCTTTTTTGCAAAAGAGGAAATAGTTAAAAACACCCATAAAACATTATAAATAGTTAATTAAACGCAAGTACAGAGACTTAATGCGAATACATAATGTATATTAATTATGATACTTACTACAATATGTTGAAAAAGCCACTGACGCATGATCTGGGTCGCGTGTTTCGGCAACACGCCCCGTTTCGTCTTCTTGAACGACCCGTCCGGGTTCATCTCCTGGTGACCCCCAACCCCCATCCCCACACCCCCCATGCCCCCCAACAGGTGATGATGGGGGTGGTGGGGATGTAGGGGCGACACTCCCGGAGGTGCTCCCCCATTCATGACCCCGTGATGGTGAGGATGTTGGAGTCCAACTTGGGATATGGGGGTGGACCCTGATAGCATCCCGCCCGGACCCCCATTGTGCAGATTGGACCCTGGATGGGGGTGCGAGTGGGGTGTGCCTGGCGGGGGCGCGTGACCTTGGGGTGAGTGGTACCCTGGAACAGAATAAGAAAAAATTTAAAAAATTATCCCAAAGTTAAACCTAATTTAAATTCTCAGAAACGCTTTGATCAATATCAAAAAATGAATGTGAAATAAGTATAAAACAGTCAATTCAGACAATTGATTGGTCACAAAAAGACGTCTTCCGTGAATTTTGATTCGGTTTGAAGCAATTTTTTGGGGGGGGGAGGGGAAATTAAGTGACCTGGAAAGTTTGCGGCGGAGGCGGCGGCAGCAGCGGCGGCCATTCCGGGAAACATGCTGAGTTGGGGGTAGAGAGCGGCGTGCATGGCGGCAGCCGAAGCAGCGGAGGAGGCAGTGCTTAGGTGACCCTGCTGCTGACCCCCACCCCCCTGTTGTTGCTGCAGTTGGGCGGAGGAGAGGTGGGGTCCACCTGAAGGGGTGTTGGATAAGGCATTGTGGTGTGATACATTAACTCCCAGACCACAATTGCTCAGTTGCAGCTGAAACAGAAAAAGCCCTCAGATTACAAATTATTAGCTAAAACCACACAATATTTAACTTCGAAGCTGTCATTTTTTGAGTATTTGATTCATTAGTTCGCCAATTCTAGTGTTTTTTCCAAAATAATTGTTCCGACTTTCGTAACGAAAGTAACGGAATATTTTTATAAATTCAACCACATTTGAAAAAACCTATTTTTCATACTAATAAAAAAGACAAGAAAAGCGAAATATTTTATGGTCTATTTCGATCGTAAATTCTAAAATTGTTTTAATTTGGAGGATGTTTAACATGCCTAGACTGTTTTATTCTGGGATTACAACCCTGTCAGAAAAACTTCATGTTTCCTTTTTGAAGTGATGCGTCATTCTGTTTACTATCAAACATCCATCGTTGGATTTTAAAACTGATTAAATAATTCACAAGTCACTTAATTGTTCTTAGTTTTATCCCTTCGTTATGACTGTGGAATTCATGTTTATGGCCTTGTGTGTATGCCCCTGTCCATAAAAGTGGAGACTGAATTAGTTTACAATATGGACTGAGTGATTTATTTGACACCTGGACAGCTGGCGAAATCCAACAACGCTAAATTTGCAAAGTGAGTCGCACGAAAAAAAAATCACTTGATCAAAATAAATGTCGAATAATTTTGCGCATTAACTGTAGTTCCGAAAAAAAATCGATCAAAAAACTTTTGTCAAAAATTGAGATTTCATCATTTAAGATTATAAATTCCTTCAAACTCATTGAGCTAAAGCAAAAAATATAACCAAAATATCATCCTATCTTTTTAAAAATTAGGGAAAAATTTATAAAAATGAAAAAAAAAATGTTTTTTTTTGAACTACATAAAACTCATTTTTTATTTTTCCTCATATTTTTTCATGATTTTTGAAGATGATGGAGATGAAGTTGAGATTATATGTCGACTTAGACATGACTTAATGGCAGTTGGTTGAGTTGACTTGTTTGGACATGGCCACAGTCCACAGTATGTGTGACATTTAAACACTGTTTAAATCTGAGACTTCTAATCTGTTGTTTATTAAAAAGAAGAGCGCAGATCTCTAATGACACACATAAGAGAATAGAGAACACCAAGTTTAACAGGTCACCCCAATCCGCACTTCAAAGACATCACATCATCACACTCACTGCATGTTGATGTGTTACAGTTCGACAAGACACAAAGCAACCTGCCACAGTTTAGACTGCCGACAATGCCATCGGAACTGTAACTCATACAAAACAACAAAATAAAAGAATTGACAAAAAAAATCACTGCAGATGCGAACAAAACAAAAAAAAAACGCTTGCTATGCTAGTACCACAGAATATTCCGACAACCATTATATTGCAAAAAAAAAATTTTAAAAACGAAAAAAAAAGTTTTTTTTTAAGATTTTTTTGTTGTGGGTTGGGGCGTTTTTTTTTCAAGTTTTCAAGAGTTCTGAGCCGTTTATCAACAGCTCATTTAAGTTGACTTGAATAGTCCTTTTGATTTTTGGCATATAAGGAGCTTTGAACTCTTCCTAATTCATCATATCTTCGCTGGAAATTGGCCTGAAAAGCAAAACAAAAATTGTTTGTTTGTCGTTTATTTGAGGTTACAGGATATATCGCCATTTATTGAAAAACATTATTTCTTAATGAAAAACTGATTGAATGAATTACTTTAGCTATAATTTAAATAAAATAACACAAAATAAAAATACGATCAAAAGTTTATTGGGAACATAAAAAACATTCAAAAAAATTTTTTTTTGTCATTAAAAACTGAAGTGGCCCATTTGAGTGAAACTGTGAAAATATGAAGCGACAAATTTCAATTAGCGTGAAGTGAAGATTAGCAATGTTGAGAGAGAATAGTAATGAGAATTAGTTAATAGTTTTCACTACTTAAGTGATTTGAGAAGATGTTTTTCCATTTGGAGGACAGTTTCAATGGCTAATTGAGATGCATGGAAATCTGCTTGCAATTCAAATTTATTTCTGCTTTTCAGCTCAATTGACCCTTCAACCCAACTCCATCTAGTCATTAACTGTCCATTTGCTTGTTTGTTTCTAAATGGACAAATTAGCTACAATTTTTCCTTTTTTTCTCATAAAAGCTTTTGTGAAAGCAACAATGGAAAAAATCTAACTGGGAAGACAAAGTTATAAATTGAACTTTAAACATACTGTGGTCAAAAATTACAACCTTTGGGCGAAAAACTCATTCAAATTATAAACAAAAGCTAACAGAAAATTGACTGTCGTCCGCGAAACCAATTTCGAAAAAATTTAAACAATCTCTTGAAAAATTTAGAAAAAAATTGGTCAAGCTCTTAAAAAATATTAATCATCGAACGACTTTTTAACCAGCTACATTGATGAACTTTAGTTAAGTTGGTGAAAATCAAATTGATATCCGTTCTGAAATCAAAAACCAATGAATTGATTTTTTTCTGGGCCAGGTTAAGCCGGTCGTCGTGTCGAAACTGGCGCGGTGACCATAAACAAGACATCAACAATGACACCCTGTGCCATCAAACACAGGTAGAGAGATGCTCCACAGAGAGACAAACAATCAGGTGAACAAGAGTAAACAAGGTCGGAGAAAACAAACAACAATCAACATTAGTCCAATCAATCATTCATGACACAAACATAGGCGCCGAGACAGTGTAAATATATTAACAAACTCACAACAAACAGGGGGTCTTATAGAGACCCAAAGAGGTCTCTGAGATCCTTAAGAGGGGGTGAATGTCGGGGTTCAAAATGTGGAGGGGTTCGATGATGCTTTTAAACTGCGCGCATGGCGTCTCGATTGAGTTCTGTCGGCTCTTCTGAGAAGTGTACAAAAATGCAGTAATGGCATAAAAGTGAAACAACGAAACTTTCTCAGATGTTTTATTGACACTCGATGAATTAATAATTGAGTAATTCTCATACAGAAATATTAAAAACGCCATTACAAAAAATGACAAAGATGCCTCGGATTTACAAAAATTCACAAAAAATGAGGAAAAAATCAAAAAAGCAAAATTTTTGAAATGGTATTAAAATATCTGTCGAAATTTCTTAATGAAATATTGCAACTAAGACTAATTTTTTTAAAGTATTTTGGCTAAAAACGACATTTTTAAAAGCATAAATGCATGCAGGACAACTATTAGGACAATTTGTTGAGATTAAAATTCTAGCCGTTAGGAACTTTTAATGATTTGAGTGATCTAGATTAAAACATTCCCATGTTTTACTCAACCTAGCCTAGAGATAAATTCGAAATTCAGGATAAGACAGCAAACATCCATCCATCCATCAGTATCTATATAGCAGTGTTTAGCTACTATGGTATGGTATTGTATGGCAAGTTATATGATGCCAATTGGAGATTTGATGGCCGTAGGCTGCGGGTGAAATTGATTACATGGGCAGTCCTTGTCATCAATGGATGGATAGATCCCTCAGCATATCAATTGGGCGTGAAACATTAGGGCCTATAAACTAGGGCAAAAAACAATCGAAGAATCATTTATTGCCCAAATATTCGTCCCACTTCAACACGCTGAGTGGGCGAGTGTGCAAAAAAATGAATGAAGTTGGTGACTAAATTTATAAAAACTCAAAAAACTCGGAAAAATGTTTCAAAATTTTAAAAATTAAGCAATATTGGAATTTTTATAAATTGAGCACACGTACTTAAATTAATTGTTCTAACAAGATACTATATTGATACATATATAATATTTTGTTATCGGCTCATTGGACCATCGGTTCTGTGCCCGTTGCAGCATATGTGGGTGGGGCTAAAAAGGGGCGGACCTCGGGGTGTCATGGATGAGATGGAAAAAGGGAGAGAGAGGGAGAGACAACGTAATACCCAGTTGGCAGGGTAGCAACATTAGTTAGTAAGTAGGGCAAGAGAGAACGAGAGATAGAGAGGGTGTAGGGTAGGGTATGGGTGGATGGGGGATGGAGGGTTGGGTTGGGCTGGGAGGGAGGGAGGGAAGACATTTTATGGACACATCATATGGATATACACTTCCCATATACACAGATCAGTTGCTGCAATCTAATCTGAATGATAAGGACTACTAAAGAGAAAAGAGAGAGAGAGAGGGGAAAAATTCAAGGTTTTCAGGGCAAAAGTAGGTTTTGGGGGCATAGGATGGACAGATACTAAATTTAGTAGTAGTATAAAATATAAAGCCAGTAGTTCAGGTTGCGAGCAAACGTGTGTTAATCGCTGATGCCGAAGTCTCAAATTTTTTTACATGCCACCAACGTAGTACTTAGGAAGAGAGAGAGAGAGAGAGAGAGGGAGAAGGAAAAGAGAGAGAAAGAGAGAGGGGGGAGCTCAGAAAAATTTTGCAATTTTTGTTTGGATTTTGAATGATATATCAAGGAAGTACAAGCAAGCAGTGCATCAGGCACGACATCTTTCTGTTTTATGAACAACATTTTTCTAATAAAACTGAAATTGTTCGGTAGCCTCTTTAAAAAACACATTTCGAAGAAAAATTTACCATATGAATATAGTTCCATGACGTAAAAGCAAAGCCATCTTAACAGAATTTGCCGTCACTTTTTGGATTCTGGAAAAAGGTCAAGATTTTTTTCAAAATGTAGTCCGTCCAATACAAAATGATTCAAAGACAACTTGGATCTTGTTAACTATTTCCCCCCTACGATACCTTGTAACAAATACCCCCCCCCCCCCCATAAAGAAAGAATGGAACAGTTAAGCATATACGAATTTTGTACCTTATTAACTATCCCCCCATATTGCCATAAAGGGGGGGGGGTAGTTAACAAGATCCGACAACTTATATAAACTTCATCCTAACTTAAAAGATAGCTGCTGTGACTTGAACTTGACTTCACAAGTAAGTGACTGCATTTACATCTATCTGGTATCGTAAAAGTGCCAATTAAAAGAGTTAAGAAAAAGATGAGAAAGAGAGAGATTTAATGGGTGGGTGATTAGTCGAGGGAATGTAACGGACACTCCTCAAACCAATGAAAGAAATGATAAATGCCCCCCTCCTCACTACAAAGCAGAAGAACAGAGTAAAGGGGTGAGTTATTACCACTTATCACTACTACTAATTCTAGTCAGTACTTAATGTCTATCTGCTGTTCATAACAGGCCAAGGGATAAGTCACTTCGATTCCATATTGGAACATCAAGTAGACAAGTGATACAAAAGTCAATCAGCAGAACGTTATGCAAAATGAAACCAAACCAAAAACAAATAGAAAAAATGAAAGAAAAAAATTACTGGGAGGCGGATAGAATTAAAAACAGAAAAAATACAAAAAAAAATAGTTTTTACTGGGAGGCGGATAGAATTAAAAATAGAAAAAATACAAAAAAAATTGTTTTTACTGGGAGGCGGATAGAATTAAAAGACGAAATTTTTTTTTAAAAATTGTTTTTACTGGGAGGCGGATAGAATCTTCCTTATTTCCATGCGATAGCGAAATATTGTTAACTTAAAAGTTTAAGTAGTTGCAAAGTTCGCCAAATTTAGCTTTCGGGTAAATTGATTACTATGAGAAAAAAAACGATGATTTGAAAACTGGGCAACTCCCTTTTGATAAGAAGGATTTCAATTCCAATCTTGACCAGTGCCCATTTGCGAATTAATATCACCCCAAAGAACAATTAAGCAAAGAATGCTCTCTAAGCCTAATAATTAAGGCCCAGACAAAATTTTGAAAAAAGATCAATTACAGAATCGTACAATTTTTTTTTTAAAGAAAAAAAACGTTTTGCTTCGGTCGTAAAAAAAATCTACGACGGTTTGATTCGGCTAAGACACATGTTAAGTTGATGTGCGCAGAGTGAGACACATGTAAAGTTGATGTGTGCTGACTGAGCGTGTTTAAAAGAATCCTTTGAAGCTTTGATTGCATGCAGTGAAGCGACTCATTAATTAGCCGAGGTGTCAATTGCATGGCCACTTCACAGACACTGCAGTGCCCCATCATTCTAACTAGTTAATAACCCTCGAGCCACTTTTATTAACTCCATTACTTATCACAACCATTCGGTCAACGCTTATAAATATCATCACCTGATATAAGCTATCTAACCATTAACAGTTGCAATAGACCTCCACATAGTATATACCACCCGTTATCATAGGCGCATGATGAGTTAAGTGAACTTGACTTCGCTTGTGTGACTGCATCTATCTATCCGTCTATCTATGCGTTTTTGGACCCAGTGGTGTCAAAGTAAAGGGGGTGAAAAGGAAGAAAGATTAGCTGGTCTGTGATTTTGAGAAGGGGCGTCCACCCCTCAGCGATTGAAGTGTGGTCCACCCACTAAATTGCTAATCATACTAGAGAAAGAAAAAAAGAGCAAGTGCAGGGGAGGGAGGGAACGCCTAGTCCAACTATATTGCTCTCTATCACAGCGTATCTTAAAACCATATACTCTTTGATTGTGCAATGGAACTACCCCCCCCCCCCCCCCACCCTACTAACTAGTTTCACCTGAGAAAGAAAAATGTCTACGGTCGCTCCTCAAATAACGTACCGCATCGGAATCGAAAAATAATCAGATGAATCTAGACTGCCAATACTTCACGTTTATATAAATTGACTGCTATAACTTTTATATCAAATCTTGCATGTTACGAATTACATCAACCGAGATCCTAAGGTCGCACATAAACGAGCAAGTCGGAAAAACTTTGCGATTGAGCTGAAAATTGAACTGAAGACCCATATAAATTTGTTTTGATTAAATATTAAACTTATAACTAAGTTATAAAAAGTTCGACCGCGATTGGTGTTGGAACAGAAGCCCAATTAAGTTTGACATTTTTATTCACTCTTTATGACAGCTCCAAGTTGGAACTTTTCTAACGAGACCAACTGAATAGTATGTAGAAACACAAGCAACCCATGCAACCACCACAAACAAGACACAATCAGACAAAACACCATTCAAAAAGGGACGCTTCCCTAATACCAAATTCACTCATGAATACAGAAAAGACGCAAATGTTGTGAAAACGCAGGATCAGTTCTGGAATTAACTATGGAAAAATAACTAACTATCACCAAAACCTACTATACCTACGGGGGTCAAAAGCTTCGTTTCAGTAGATCTTTAATATTAGAATTTTCTTAAAACTTAAATTTCAGATCATAAGGTGCTAATGTATATTGTAACGGAAGCTCTTAAAATATTACGAAAGATTAAAATGCATTTTTAGAGAAGATTCACCACGTGATCAAAAATAAAGTTATCAAAACTGTTAAAACACTGACGTTGTCGCAAAAGCTAACCGGATTTGCAATAATACTTTTGAGAAACGTTTTTTGACAAAATTCCAACTGAGAAGCTTTCGAAATTCAAATCCATTCACGGCAGAATAAAAATCCTAGAAAAACATGAGAAATCCAAATCCAAGTCTAGAAAGGGCGGAGCAAAAATAGATTGAAGATAGGGTCATATGGAATATATTTATGGCCTATCCGCGAAGCACCGTTCAAAACACCGACAATTTATCATGTCAAAAAAACTTAAATCAATTGCATTTTTGGAACAAAAAGGGTCAGAAAAAAATATACGGGATGATCATACACTGCGCAATAATCGCAGAATTATGAAAAATGTTCTTCAAAGTTGAAAGTATTGCAATACAGCTCACACCGAATAACTTCACTCATTAGACCTATTGAGAAATCGGCTAAATGGTTTTTGCTTGTTACATAGATAGAAAAACCGAAGCGTGAACAAAACTAAATATTGGATAGTTTCAGTCGACCAACAAAAATGAGTTCAGATATCTTATCAAGCAGGGTAGGGGGAAGTCAGGAATAAACCCTATTGACTATTTAATTGACACTAGAGCCAAACTCCAGAGCACAAACTTCGCTACTTTTACTATTATTGGTTATCACATTATAACTAACCTAAAGTTGGAAGTGCAAGCAGCCGAAAAAACGATACGCATTAATGTGCAGAAACGTCCGAATGATTCATATATTTTTTGATAGCTTCAAGAGAATTTTCAATTTGAAAAAAAAAGAGTCCAAAACTTTCTGAGTGCAAATGTCTCAAGACGATCATTCGGAAAGCGAAAATTAGACTGTAGTTCCAGTAGGTTTGCTATTTGGTAGTTGTTAATTCGCGTGAGTGACTTTCTATTAGCTACTAAAAATTTTTCTTATATAGCGCGTTAGTCTGGTTATTCAGATTCCTGGTCCTTACTCGAGAGCAGAGGGTAGGGCTCTATTAAGGTCTTTTTGCCCCCTCAGCGGGTTTACTGTGATTAGAGCAGGACACACTTCGACTGTTATAACTTCTTAGTCAACAATAACACACTAGTTAGTACTATAACCGAGTCAGGACTGCTGGTCGTAAAGTGGAAGACTGATAAGCGTCACTATTTCCTAGTTTCCTCCCAGGTCCAATCCCAACCCAAACACCAGACTCAAAACACTTATTCATACCATTACAAATTGCCGCAAGTTAGTTTACCCAAAAGCAAAGTATTTTTGAACAAAAAAAAATTGAAAATTGTTTTGAAAAAGTTTGAAAATTGCTTTGAAAAAAAAGTTTTCGAAATCAACAAACCATTTTTTTGCAATAAGACGCAAGGAAAAATTTCATAAACCTTAAAATCATTGAAGCTTTTTTGTCCAAAAATGTTTTGGGAGCTTTGTGATTATATTTAATGTGAAAAAAAAAAATAACTTTTTTAAAACTTAAGTTTCCTTTTCTTTGTCGGCTCTATCTAGCTTCGACTCTGTGAAGCTCCGAACATAGTTCACAGCTCATAAAGTCATTCGGGGCAGGTTATAAAGCAAGTTAGCAGTTGGGTTATAACTAGTTGAATAAATTAACGTTTTATTGCCCTGTCCTAGTTTTTCCTGTCGTCCAACAAACGGGGAAAATGGCGGGTGAATTTGGAATGATTGAAACAGTTGCGGAATAAAACGAGTTCATATATGCGAACTGCAAGTCGTGACTTTATAAATGACAAGTTGTTGTTTTCTCAAACTACAACAAACTGGACAGCCTAGAGACGAAATTTAGGGACGGTAACTTAATTCAAAGAGTGAAAAGAAGCCAGAGAAATAGTAGAAGCCAGTTAAGCCAGAAACAGAACCTAAATCTAAACCCAAGGTTTACTGCGCATGTCTCGAAAGATTGCTTGGCTTACTTATGTTGATTTTGAGAGTCAGTTCTGAAGCTTGTAAAGCTTCCAGCAAGAAGTTGAATAGAGTTAAATAAATAAAAAAGACTACATTGACACGAAGAATACAAGGTCGTTTTTAGCTCGTTAGCTCCAGAAAGAACTAAATCATCTGGTTTGCACTAAAAAATAATCATTAACAAATTCTTTTTTACAGCTAAAATGTGGCACCTATTAAGAATCTTCGGTTGAAATTGAGTGCCAACTCAAATGGTGCTAAAGGACATTCCAAAAAAATCTCATACATTGTCCAAAACATTTTTAAAAAAATTGCTCATCAAAATATTGAAATTAATGGAGCTTAAACAGTTGAGGATTGCAACCAAGTTAAGCATGCTCTGTGAACGCAATTAAACTTCAGCCGAAATAGCATTTGTTCAGCCTGATTTGAGGGGCGGATCTCTTAAACTGACTGAAAACGTTCTGGTTGATTAGTGACTGGGCAAAGTTTACCCACATATCGCAAATCAACATCTTCGATCTATTCGGCCAACAAACACCCCCAGATACACTAGACGTCTTTAAGTCAAAACTGCTGCAGTTAAGTACTAAATGAGAGCTTACAAATAAATTTTGTACCATTCCAATGACTGACATAACAGTTACAGGGCATCGTGCAAGCAACCGATAGGTCAAACAACCGAAAAAAGAAAAACTGGTGCAAACATCCGAAAAACAGCTTTACTAGGCAAAGGTAACTGGGAGTTCTTATGGCTTTAACCCCCATTTAACCACCATTTAAAAAATCCGAAATTTTTATATAATAAGGTAATTTTGATGAAAGTTCGGATGTTCGAAACAGTTTCTCATATCGGGTATTTGCTTTAGACTACCAATCACAACAGAACCAAAATTTGCAGTAAAAAACAAATCTACTTAAAAATATGTAGTAAAGCGTATCGTATCGAGCAAAAAGCGAAACATGAAAAATATAGGAGCAAAAACTGAGAATTTTCTATCAAATGGTTTGTATTATGATAGAAGAATTATGACACCATCATTCATTCGCTGAACTGTCAATTCGGTCTAGTGCACAAGATCCAAGCTTAAAACCATTCAGTGACGTTTTAAAGATTACGACAAATAACAAATGTGAACAGGTTTATGAAAGCACAGACTGTTATTCTAAATCACGCCAGCGACACTCGCAGTCAGTTATATATACTCGTAATATTTCAACAGGACAAAGAAGGACAGATCGCTAACTAGTCATAAAAGAAGATCCACTCTAGTCGTAAATCAATTATTACCAACAGTTCTGGTCAATCGATTGTGTTCACATTTTGTCAGTAAAGATTGTCCAATAAAAGGGCGGATTTACGGGGGGAGGGCGCATAACTTGTCAGATATTTGACCCCCTCACCGCCCGAAGGATCATCTTTTAGTACTATTTAACGGTATCCATTTTGAACCAATAGACACATTTACTCATGGCGCCACATTTACTCATTTTGAGGTGGGAGCGTCTTTTTAGTGTTTTCGGAGAACGATGAAAATCAATTTGGTCGACCTAAAAAGGCCAGAGAAAATTTCGAAAAATTTTCGAAATTTTCATTTTTTTTTAATTGTCAAACAAAATGTCAAACAAAAAAAATTAACAGAAATAATCGAAAATTTGATAAGAAATGAGATCAGCGATCAGCTAGTTAATTTGAATATATTTTCAGAGAAAAATCTGCCAATTTTTGAACGAAAAAATTTGAGAACAGCCAATAAAAATTCGGAGCATGTCATATTTTTGGGTGAAAACTACCTATTTACTAACATTTTACGCAAATCGTTCGGTCAATTAGTATTAAAAAATGTTGAAAATTTATTTATTTTGGCTTTTGATTTATTATTAAGCGCAATTTGAATACACAAAAACAGTTGCGTTCTGACGTTTTAATAAACAAAGCCAAACTGTCAAGCTCGGAACAATATGGCTTATTAAACTCAATTTGAGTTATAAGCAATGTTTATGCATTGAATGCCCGGCGGAGAGCACAAAAGTCAAATAAGCCCGAAGAAAAAACAATATTTTGCATTATTGAGACTCGCTTCCGATTATTTGCTCGGACTAGCTGGCGCAACGGAATTCAATAAACAGTCACTTAATTCAGTTATCCGCTTAGTGACAAACAAATTGACTAATATTGAGTTTCAGAAATGCCAATAAACAGAGCTTTTAAAACTCAGCTGTGCAAAACTCGCCAATATGTTCAAAAAAGACGGGAAAAATCTGACCAAATTGAATAAAAATAGATGAAAAGAAAGCCGAACAATGAATTAGAACAATACCAGTTAACTGAATAAAAATTGAAAAAAACGCACCAGTTTGCAGTCTAACAGGCAACATTTCCCAAATAAAGACATGAAAAAAGTTCAAAAATATGACATCAGCTGGATTGGATCCTGCAACCTCTTGTTTGACATCTACATGGTAGATGTGACTAACCTGTGAGTTGGGGCTGTCGGAGAGGGGATACTGGTGGTGTAGTGAGGTGGGGGAGAGAGCTCCTCCGGGAGTGCCGGCGGCCCCACAGCCCAACAGTGTGTCGCTCTGCATCTTGTTCTTGAGACAGGCGATGTACCTCTGGCAGAAGTCCTTACACAGTTCATTGACCTTTTCTAACTCCAGAAGGTGGATGCGCAACACTTGAATTGCCCGGATCATCTGGAACACACATACACATAAAAATAAATATCAGAGAAGCTATATTTTTCAAACTTGATTTAAAATATAAACACTAATCAAGTTACAATATTAATTATCAATGTGCACAGTTCGTGTTTAAAAAGTTGTTTTGGCCACTCTTGATTCTGATCAATTTTTTTTGGCATTTTTCGTTATTTTGATCGTCAGAAGCACGTTAGCACTGCGGTCATTTTCAAACACACAATTTCATTTTATTCGTCATGTTTCCTCCCGATTTAGCGCAAAATTAAATAGGAAAAATTGTCAGACTGACATTCGAAAACAAATTGAAAGGATATTTCAATTTTAGAATATTCTATTCGGGCGCCATGCTACCATGATTGAATGAATTGCGACGGGTGATGCATTTTATAGATAAAAATTAGAGCAGATCAGCACAACACCCGCGGGAATTCTGCCAGCCTCCTTTCTCTGCTGATGACACAAACTCAAACCAATTAGGACTTGTTGGGGTCAGTTTGGAATTAGCAAGAGGCTAATTTGAAACACGAACCGGACACTTAATCCCCATTTCAGAATTTAAGAGCGACTAGAAACCCCACACACGCTTGAAACAAAGGAGTCTCTAAATTAAGAGCTTCGCTGGGAAATTAATGGGAAAATGTAGGAAATTACTGACAAAAAAGTAAAAATGTACAATAAAAATTATGAAAATTACTGCGAGACATAAATTGTAGGTAGGGCATATGCAATCGACAATACCCTGACAGGGCTGGGGTTATGTGAATATTGGGTGGGGGGTTGGATTCTTTTGAGTGTGGGTAGCGTTATATGAGATGTGGTGCTTTGTATGGGTAATTGGGATTAAAATATAAAATAGGCATTGAATTAATTTCCATTTTAATTGAGGGATATTCCTTTCCCCAGGATACTTTTCCAATTAGACTATGCTGATGTCCCCCCGTTCCTTACTACTATTATTCTCCAGTGCTTCATTACACAAAGTGAGACAGCACAGAACAGAAGAAAAGTTGAGCCTATATGAATATGCATATCACATCAAATCTCCCAACCCCCTCCCCCGTCCCCCCAATCATCTTCAAAACCTAAATGTCTAATGGGGTCAATGAGCCGAAAATATCAGACCAACAGTTGTCGACCTATTTACTAAACAGTTTTTGAGTAAAAAATGCGAACGATTTTAAACCGACAAACAATTTTTCCATTTTCTCAAGTTCGAAAAAATAGGAATAGATTTGCAAGTAAAGATCGATTCGATTCCCAAATCATCTTGCAATGAAAATAATTGAATGCAAGGATACTTCTTTGTTCTATTTTTGAATAAACTTAGCATCAATTCTGATAATAGAAAGAGCCACTTTCAATCATTTTTACACATGACACGTTGAGTTGTGACTCAAATACCTCTTTAGGGATTTGCATTATAGTATAGGATTGAAAAAAGAAAACAGCAAGGGGGCGCTTTTATTTGTCGGATCGGGTCGGGGGTTGGACTCCGCAGCAGTATAGCTAAGAGGGGCTTGTGAAAAGGGGAGGGGCTGTTTAATTCAAGTCTCTTGGGGGAGTTGGGTTGATGATGTCGTGTGTAATTTGGACAATTAGAATCGTAACTGACAGTGCATGACAGCAGTGCATCTAGTCCCAAAGGGCGGCATCATATCAAAGCAAGATCCATTGGAGCTAACAAAGAGAGAAGACAAGAGACGAAGGCTGACCTTCTATTTAGCCGAACACTTCTAGTTCCTTTATTAATTCTACATTTAAGATTGAAATTCTTCGGTTTTCAAAAAACAATTCACATTAATTTAAGTCCAAAAAATTTTTGGTAAATAATTTTTTTTGAACTTGTCCATTCAATTTTTTGAAATTAAAGGGTCATTTTTTTTCGAAATCAATTAAATTTTCTGAAAAAATCAGTTTTTTAAACTTCAATTTTTCGAACTTGAGTTTAGCGAAATAGTTAAGTGGGCCAGCTGAATATTCGGCTAGTAGATTGGTCTAGGGGTTGGAGGCATGTGATTGGTATGTGTGGTGGTATGGGTTGGTATAATGAATGTAAGGTGGCCTTTGGGCGACTTAGGGGTGGGATCTATCTCAAATATCTCCCATCTATCTCTCTCCCTTCCCTCTATCGTTCTTTCGCCTATCCTTTCCCTTCCTCCCCGGGTGTTTGCCATATAGGCAGATGGACTGCATTCAGTTTCTATTGCATGTCATTAGGTTGAGAGATGGCAACAAAATCAAATCCACTCCATCACTCATGTAATTTCAAACATCTTTGTCTTTAGCTAGCAAGTGGCGCAAAATGATGCAGCCAAATTGCTAATCCGGCTTAAAACTAAAGTGCCAAATATTCACGCCAGTTTCAGTTTTTGCACCCACCATCGAAAAAAGTGACGGGATATTTAAGCTTGAGGTTTTTTCTTGAGACAAATTTCCAGTTTTTAACAAACGGTTCTTTACGGAATTTTCAACGTCATCTGAAAAAATTGTTGCCCTTAGCCCCAAAGTAAAAAAGCAACTGAAATCAAATTTTCCAAAATTATAGGTTTGAAAACCACCAATTTGGGATAATTAAAGTGAGCTAAATTAAGAGCTTTCTATTTATCTGCAGCAAAGGCGGCAAATTAATCCGCAACAGAAATCATTCCAAATTGAATGACGGCTTGCTGAATTGATTCAACTGATTGTTTACTAGACATAAATAATGTTTTTTGTATTTGAAATTGCAATTGTGGAAACATCTTCAAAAAAATCAAATCATTCAAAATTTTAGGGTCAATTTTTACAAAAAATAATTTATGCACACTGAATGGCATCCAGAACTGAATGGCATTTTCAAACTACCAGAACTTCGCAAAAAACAATCGGAGGTAAAATATCTTTTTATATTTGATTCCAGAGTGAATATCTTCAACGGGGCATAAAAAATTTTTGTCAAAAACTAATATATCGATCGCCGAAAATTGACTGAAAGTCGGAACAAAAATTAGGACTATTCGTACCATGCGAAGCCTTAAATGTTATAATTGCCTTTTTGCCTAATGAATTAAAACATTGTTTGAAAATTTGATGAAACTTTCAAAATAAAATTGATTCCATTTTTGAAATTCTTGCCCCAAGCAATGCCAAGAAGAAATTTAAACAGTTTGCATCTTGCAACACATAGGTTACTTCAAGTAGTTTGCCGCAAATCACTGTGGAATATTTTCTGTGCCAGATGAAATCAGCGTGTACGCCATACTTTAATAGAAATCTAGCGCACACCAACTATCTCAAATTGGCACGTTGTAAGCTTCATAATTTACTGAGCAATGATTGCAAAAAATTCATTTTTTGTACTGATCACGTCACTGACATTACAGCATAAGTTCAGCTCATCGGACTTCCAATGTGGTGTCATATGGAAACCCTATTGGTCGCAATTAGGATTCTTAAAACATCACAAATGGTTTCTCAGTATCGAGAAAAACGCGTCTCAATTTTGAATTTTGATGAGAAGATTACGCCCTAAATTTAATTCTACAACAATTTTAACAATATTTTAACTATACTTTTTAATTGAAATTATCCCTCGTTCTAGCATTTTTTACCTGATTCACTTTGTCCATTCTACAAAAAATAGGAAACTTTGACATGTTGCAAAAGCTTGATTATTTTTTCGAATTACTCTTTTCTTCCATCGGTTTGGTTGAAACATTTTGTGCTACTTGCACAGCAGCCACCTATCCTTGTATCTTTTGACTTTCAACACCTAAAAATCTTTCGCGTGATAAAAAAAATAGGTGAAAAAACATTTTAAAAAATGTCCAAACTGACCGAAAATAGAAGAAACTATTCTCAAACAGTAATCTTTGAAAGTCGGAAGAAAACTGTTCTAATAAAAAAACTGTTTGCCTATTTTTTTTTGTAAAAAACAAAACTTTTTTACAAAAATTTTGGAGTACAAAAATTCGCGCAAAAAAAACAATTTTTAGGTTCCTTGTCGCTTTTTATGGATGTGCATGAAACAACAAACATCCTGACTCTAAAAACTTTGTTGATTCGACTTTCGTAACGAAAGTAACGGAATATTTGTGCTCGGCGTGGGTTTTTTTTCTTCAAATAAATTTCGACTTTTTAACTAGCCATTTTTGAAAAGTTATGGGGGTTTAAAGATGGCCATTTTGGCCAATTTGGGACAATTAACGCGCAATATATTTCGCGCTATTCACGCGTAAGCGAGATTTAATCCGTCTTAGAAATCGTTCCAAATTGGTTCGAGGAAGATTATATGCCATTATTGATTTGTTAATAGGAGCAAAATCTATCAATTTGTACGTAATATGGCGTGTGGGGGGTGTTTTCACAAAAAACCTCAAATTTCTTGGAAAAAAAAAGTTGAATTTTATTTCACTACATTTAAATTTTCCATGTTATAACTCCTTCATAGACCTTAAAAGGCAGTCGGAACATTCAGGGCTTCGCCCTGATACGAGCAGTTTTGTTTCTCTTTAAAAACTCTGTTACCTCTGAGAACTCAGTTACCTCTGTGAACTCAGTTCTAATAGTCTCAATTAGTTTCTCGATGATGCTATTACACTCTATTCTCTAGATGAAGTGCATTTGTTCTCGTGTGTTAATTTGCGGTCTACGACTTAATTCTAATTTGATGAGAGGGATGTCCCGTCGTGCAAAAATCGACTTGGCCAGACCAGAAAAATCGTTTCGTCTACTTCATTAAGAACATGTGCTTGTTTGTTATTTGCTGTGAGGCGCATTTTCAGTTTTTCTCTGATTCTGGCGAAGTCCAGCTGTTTGGTTCAACAAAGAGCACAGCCTCTTGTAAATACAAGAAGAAAAGCAAAAAAAAAACAAGTGAAAGCGCAAAAGAATACGAGTAAAACCTGAAGAGGATTGTTGTAATTTTGAGATCCGAGTTTCCAAAATTGGTATTTTATTTTCAATTCAACTCGGTAGCTCAACTAAATAAACAAGAAAAGATAAAAATTGCCGCCCAGAAAAACTATGTTCAATAAAACTGAAAAACTTATAATTGTTTCAGCAGCTCGTAAATTTAACGCCATGAGGGGAAATTCTTGCTTTCAAAAAAAGTATTTTCTTTAAATTTAGTTTTATTTTTGCAATTTTTAGATACTTATTATTCTATGACGTACCACGTCGTTGACATCTGCATTGTCTGAGTAGAATGGCTTCTTGTCTCTCTCGTGCAAGTGGATAAAGTTCTCAATGTCAAGGTCAAATGAAGCAGAAGACGCACACTCCGCACTGTTAGTGGCCGTCTCACACTTGTCGAATAGCAGCTGCAGCAAAGGGAACAGAGGATGGCTGAAACAAACATAGCAACAATTGTAGTCCACGAACAGAGAGGTAGGAAGTTCGAGACTCTTCAGGAGCCATTGTTTTCACGCGATAAAAAATAAATGAAACTTGTCCTTAAGTTTTTCTAGTGCGCGAAGCTTAGAAATAATTCAACAAAAAATATATGGATATAATGATGTCCATGATTCGGTATGTTTGCGGAACGTAATGCATTTTCACTCAAAAGCATTTAAATTTTTGTCACAAAATCTTGAAATTTCATTTTTTTTAATCTAAATGTCAAACACATACATACATACATCAAATACACACACACCAGACACACACAAACACACGCGCACACATGATAAGGCAATAACGATAATTGTCAGTGTTTGAAGGTTTAAGGTTCTAGTGCTTAAACCAGCAATTATCGAATCAGGGTGAAACTGGATAGAAATCAGGTGTTGGCCTAAATGGCTGTTATTGAATCCTAAACGACATTAATCACGTTTAACGACCTTCATATGAGTCGAGTGGTTTACGATGTTTTACTTTCACTGCGAACATGTTTTCATTCAATTTGGACAACGCCAAAGTGCCTTTTGTTCACTTTTCCTCTGGCGTTTATTTTATATACAATCTGGATTATATATGTATAATACAACCTAGATTTACTTTGGCTAAGTCTGCATTTTGTTGTAATGTATAGTTGTGGTGTGGTAATGATTGTGTTTGGCATTTGGCAACAGTCGTCTGGCAATAGTCGACTGGAGCAGGCAGTTAAATTTCCGAGTGAATTTAGTTGAACCAAGTTCTAATCAGATGCCACACACCACACAAAACAACCCAACTGACCAGGTAGTCGAGTACCCAAAAACCACAAGCAAAACTTCAATTTTGAGCTTATTTTCAACCAAGTCTAGAAGTTCAAAAAACTATCAAATTAGATCGAAAGATTTATGAAAAGGTTAGAAAAATGGTACGGTTAGAAATTAAGAAAAAACCTCGGTAAATATTTGAAAAAGAAATATATATATATTTTTTTCGATATATATATTTTTTTTTTCGTGAAACGGGAATTGTTTTGGGCAAAAAAAAATTTCTCAACTCTGCAGTCTATTTTCTATTTATTCCAACTCGCCTGATGTTAGTGGGCTTTAAATTTTCTGTTTAGCGGTTGGTGATTATGGTCAACATGTTTAATCCGTTTGTTCTCTGGGTTAGTTAGTTGGTTTCTGTTGTTTACGTTTGTTCAGACTGATTGCACTGCAACAATGCAGTTCAAAAGAATTGACAATAATGGCAGTCAGTCAGAGTCAGTCGTCTGTCTGTTCTTTCCTTTGACAGTGGGAAGGTCTGTCTGCTAATCCCACTGTCGTCTACCTTCCCCCACACTGTCTGCCTCTCTATCTCATTCACTCATTACTATTCTCTTGAAACTATCTCAATTGGCATACAGCTCAACAAGCAGACATTTTCAATGCTTTTGCTATGATTGGTTTATTTTCATTTTGTTTAGAACTCCTAAAATTGTTGGTCAAACTACTTTTTTGGTCGTTTTTTAAAATTACCAAAAATTTGCCAAAGCCAGGTGACAAGTTTCAAACTGAAAATTTGTTAATTAAAAAGAAACAGTAGGTTAGTTGGGAATTAGACAAGACGATACTCTGATCCGATCTAGTCATGGTGTCTGGACAAGAGTGAATGCATGTCTGGGGATTATCTTCTGATCCTAATCATTGTTCCATCACTATGGTCTTATGGTCTTAGGGTGGCTTTTATGGCCGCTCATTACTTCCGCAGACAACGCCCCACTCTCACAACAACCCCCCCTCTGCACTGTGTAGCCTTAAGCGCATTACTAGCGGCCTGATTAGAATCAGGATGTGTACTGCAATTACCTTTGATACTAAACATGGTTTCACAACCGACTTCCTTCTTCGCTTAAAAATTCTATTTTTATCCCATTCTTTTTATTTTCGATTAAAATTACAGCTAATTTTTGGCCTGAGAAGCAAAAGGAAGCCCAAAAAGTTGGCTTCGAAAGCTAACATCACAGTCAAATAAAACTATCAGATGAATTTTACCTACCATGTTTCTGAACATAGTGAAAAATACTGACTCAGACTTTGCATAAATATGTCTCAAGTTTTATAAGCACAACATGGCTTAAGACATGTTAAAATATGTCTTAAGCTATGTTGTGCTTATAAAACTAGCATCAAGAACTAGATTTTCGGCCGATCATTCTTCGAACAATCTCTGATGATTGGAACCTAATTCACATTCAACTGTCACCTGTCAACATCAGTCATTTGAGCAACTTCTGCAATCTGGCTGTAACACAAAATTGCAGTTGGCAACTTTCGTATTTGCATTTCAGATTTCAGTCGATCTAGTTAGACTCTTTCGACCAACTAGAAGCTGATCCGCAAAAAGCGACAGATTGACACAACTCACTTAGGAACTGAGGTGATAGACTCACATAAGCAGCGTCATTCATTGATAAGGGGCTAACTAGTCAAACAAACCAAGGGGTTTACGATGTCTATTTTAGTCTGCAAGACACTCACTCCAATTGACTTGAAATTAGCTTATAAGTAAATATCTCAAAAAGTCACTTGTCTATCTATCATCCGTACCATGTTTTAGTCCACCCACAGGGCGAATGAAACTATGTCACATCATGTGTACCGAGCTATGCTGTTAGTATTACCCATTTTGTTGTATCATTTCATAACTTGTCTAATTAGTAATTCTAGGGGGGCGGCGATAGTAAATGTTCTTTAGAGTTCAGTGGCAGATTGGGTCGCCATTTGATTGAATTTGAAGTCGAGTGTAGATAAAGAGTGATCAAGATGATGACCACGGATGTTTAAAGGACAAACTCTGAGATTGAACTCAACGCAACGACCTTTCTTCTCTCTGTAGGTGAGAAGTCCAGAATATTTTGACTGGCCTTCAACTTAATTCAATTAGTTTTTGACAAAAAAATGGATACAATTTTCAACATTTTTCAATTTTTCGTTCACAAATTCCCTCAGAAGTATTATCAAGATCTATTGGATCTAATTTGCATCTAATGAAGCATTATTCGGATCGTTTATTGTTACTGCTATCACCTTAATAAGAATAGTTATACAAAAGAATACTCATTGGAAACTATAACGAAGATATCCTCGAGAAAAGAAAAAATATCTTCGAGCACAATTTTCCTTCTAAGACTCCGAATAATTGCTAAAAGAGCTTCCAATATGCAAGAAAAAAACAGCTTTGAGCCTGGAACCCTGGACTTTCCTGGCTTCAAGAAAAAATGCCCCTTTGAGTTTTTACCCAACCAATCAATGACTTCAGGTTTGAAAAAAAAATCAGAAAACAAAATTCTAGCAACAATTTTTTCAGGCATGCTGCGATAATGGTGTTTGCATAAAAAATTATGGTCCGCTGCATCTTTCGAGAAAAGATATCCGGTCAAGCATTTTTCTATTTCTTCAATTTCATTCATCCAATAACTTTAAACTCAATCACCATTCATTGGAACATGAGATTTTTCAGCGATTCAAGACGATTAAAACCATTAAGTCGAGTCTTAATCGTGTAAATCTAATTAGTATGATAGTACGCTTAATTTATTCTGTCACAGAGCAAAAAGCTGTTGTTTTTGGTCAATATCTAAACCATGAAAAAGCTCAGATTTAAATCAGACAAGACTGAAAACGTGAAAAAAATGCCAGAAAACAAACATCAGTCTAAAAGCACATGCCAAAATGCAAGATTGAAATTTGGCAAAGCTCTTCTACATTTCAATTTTGTCATTTAATCAGCTTTTAACTAAGTTATGAGCGAGTTTTATATGTGATATTATAAATAAACACCAAGTAAAACTTCAACAAGCAACGTATGTTATAAAGAGCCACGCCAAAATACGTGGCGAAGCAAACATAAACCACGACGAGTGATTGAATTTATAATAACTCGGCTCGTCATTAGTTTATGACATTTCACTTTCACGGTCCATAAATACACCTGAAGCGCTGCTTAATCTAAGCTACTACCACCAACCACACAACTGTGCCTATCAGTAAGAAAACAACTAGACTGTCTCTCAGACTTGAAAAGTAGCCTCGCCTACAAGCAGCTCAGTTATAAAAAGAAGACACGTTTAATCTCGAAAGTCAGAAGAGCAGTGAAGCGAGAGAAACGACATTTTGGCTTCAATAAAAACTAGCAACTGGCAGCCACAAATAGCATTGAATGTTGATAGAACACAAGAAAAATACACACAGAATGCACTTAAGGCCGAGAGCATATTGAGCGACTACTCAACGAGAATTAAGTGTCGTAAAAATGAGCCATAAAATGAAGAGCAAATGACGTACAATGAAACTGTAGTTTACAAAAACATTCATAAAGACAAAAACCGATAGATATATTGTTAGTCTGTCTCACGTTCAAAATCGAAAACCAATATGGATGGTTTCGACACGGACATCGAAGGTGTAGAGTAAATTATGAAAAAGATTTATTTCTCCAGAGATAAGACTATTTAACAAATTCAAGAGCTTTGTATTTCAAAGTCAAATTTAACAGATTCTCGGGTTGACAAAAAATCTTATCATACAATTCCACACTATGGAAATATGCTTATCAAACAATTCCACAGAAGAAACACGAAAAGGCATTGAAAGCAGTTTTCCATAGTATGGAATTGTATGACAAGCATTTTTTCATACTGTGGAACTGTATGACAAGCATTTTTCCATAAAATAATATGTCTAATTTTTAATGAGTGTTACCTTTATATTTTAATGTGGTTTGTCTGAAAACACAATATGAAGAATTTTCTCGGTAAAATATGGTTGGGAAACTCACGAAAAAATTTACAAACTTTTTGTATGCGGCTAGAAAACTTCTACTAGAAAAAACTCATGCCCTCGTTTTTGACCGATTTAAATTAATCCTTTTACATAAATAAACAAAACTGCTCATTTATCAAGGCGAAATTCTGAGTGTTCTGACTGCACTTAAAGGCCAATTTAAAAGTTTTGATTGAAACATTGATGAAATAACCGAAAACAAAGTTGTTTTTTTATTTCTTCTTCATTTTATTCCCCACAAGCCATGTTAAGTACATAGGGATTTTTAGGGGTCTCGTATCGTACTAATGAAACCAACTGCGTTGCCTCAATTCAAAGTAGAACGATTTCAAACTCCTTTTTATGCGTGTTATAAGAACCAACACGTGCGCTGATTATCCCTAATGAGCCAATTTAGCATTTTTAGAACCCTCATAACTTTAGGAACGAAGATATTTTTTTGATTTTTGAGCTCCGGAAAACAATGTTTTTCTGGTGTTATTAAAAACTTCCAGCAAACTGGCTTAGACAAAGTCAAAAACTGACTGAATGAAAAAGTAAAAAACCCCGAGCGCAAATCTTCTGTTGTATTTGAAATTGATAACCAAAAAAATAACTGGTGGTGACTTTGTGTGGAAATTTGAATCTTGGCTACATTATAGAAAAATATTTACAATTTTTCATGAAAAAATTTGTTATGGAACATTTTTGTTTAGGTATAGAAATGATTTTGCGACTAAACAAAAGAACGAAAAATGTTTTCCTCAATTTTTGCATTTATACTTGAATTTTTGTACACATGTATGGAAAAATGATTCTCATTCAATTTATTGTTCCGAATATTCAAAAATAGGGAGGAACTTTGTATTCGGGCGTGTTTTAGTTTTTTTGGTTTCCACGCAAAGTCAAGTACCTCAAATAATCATCGCAATGGGTCGAATGAGATATTATTTTAAGGCCCTTTTAATCGTGATTCGATCGACAATAAAAAAATTTCTCATTGTTGAGAAAAACTGGTTTCAAATTCTCGACTATTGGTCTTATTTCGAGCTAATAAGGTGAACGTGCAGGCTTACTATAGCTTAATTATGCTTATTTTAAGCAGTGAAAAGTAAGTTTTACTCGGTCAAAATTTCTTGGCCCCATTTTGGGAATATAAAAATTCTGCAAAAAAGATCTGTCGAAATTCTGTCAAAGATGCCTAATTTTTTTTTGTTCAGATCTTTTTTTCACACCACGCAGAAAAAACGACACTAATTTGAAAAAATAATAATAAATTGTATTTTTTAAGACTATGGTCGGAACATTCTGCGCTACTTGCATAGTTACCGGCTATCCTTATTTATATTTTTTAAACTATCAAAGTGGTTTAGACAACAACAAAACCATGTTGAAATAGTTTTTTTTTCGTTTATTGAAAATTTTTGTGCAAAAAATCACTGTGATCAAAATATTCTAAGGTATTTGCACAACCAATGGCTATTTTTGTTTTCTTATGTAAATTTTATGAAAATCTCTATTGATTCCAAAATGTACTATATCGCATTATATCGTATCATAGGGTTCAGATAAAAATATTTTCGCCTGATTTATTATTTCCAAGGCAAACAAAGGCCAGTTACAAATAAAAGCATCAAATACATAAAGACTACTTAGATTCTAATAAAAAATATATATTCAATGTGCGAATAGTTCAAATCATTTTAAGTAAATTTTTCGTGATTTGTGACATAAATCTTAGGCCATACGAGCTTTTACCTATAAATTTAAATTCAAAAAATATCGCCTGGAATTTTAATCCCAAATACGAAAATCAGAGCCAGAATAGTTTTTAAGGCCAGATGATTTTTCTTGAGGGACACAAAAGATGCATATAGGCGAAGCGAGTGTCCAAATGTCGAAGTTGAAACGGAAAGTTGTCATGTTAGATGTGTGTTCTTATGGAAACAAAGAACCCTTTGATTCACAATGGAGTAAACCAAGTGTCACAATTTAGTACCATCATAACGACCAACACTTTCTTGGCGAGCATTGTACCATTTGTGTCGTCATCACAGAAATGCAATCTGACAACAATAGAGATATGATTTGACTCGCTAGAGTAATTGTGTTTAATGAAGCCGACACCCATTGTTTGATTGTGTTTTTGTTGGTGTGTATGGGGGCCGGAGACATTTTAATTGGGGGTCATTTTACGGCCTAAATATAAGTGACAAATCGAGAGAAGAGAGACGGCTGCTCGTGACAAGCATCATTGCACTTGTAAGGACCTCTAAACTACAATACACAACAGAGGTAGTTATTAGTAATACTCTCTCCCAGTTGTCTTGAGAGGGAAGAGTTTCAGGTGGTTGAACAGAAACAAAAAGGACAAAAGGGGACAAGCGTCATAAAGGGAAAAGTGCTGAAAAGGGGAATAGTTCAACTAACTCCCACAAGCAACTAAAACCAATCGAGAAAAAATGTTCTTCGAATTTTAGCTATCTATTCTTCAGTCCAGATGAATCAAAAACGATTAAAAATTTTGACTTATTGAGAAAAAACTTCTAAACTTCAAATTATCCTTATGTATTATTTCAATAAATTTATAGGAGCCCAAACATTTTAACATCAATATGGAATTACAATGAAAAAGGATAAGTTAATCAATGAGAATAGTGTCATAACATATTTGAAAAAATCTCCAAAAGACTCCTCAAAACTCGTCGGTCAACTTATTACTTACAAAAACTATCTCCATCTAAATTTAATTTAGTCTGTTCTCTTCTCTTGATTTTGTTCTGTAGTAAGAAGTCACTTGTTGAAATTGTTTTTGTGAGAGGAACAGGCGAGGGATCCACTCAAGTGTGTGTGTGTGGGAGATGCCCCCACCCCCCATCCCCACACACACACATGACTATATACTAGGGGTGACATGAATATATGCATGGCTGGTGGCACTGAGTGGCAACTTCTATCCGACACAGTCACAGACGCTCAAGATGCCACTCATCAAATTACATTTGTGATTAAACATCCAATTCAAACCCGCTATGTGAACATGCACTACATATGTGGAATAATAACCACTCAAAATACAAAATGCATCTATCTACAGAAGTCCAGAAGTTATGCAGTAATGTGAAAACTAGTCAAAAAACATTTTTATCATTCAATTTTTCATAACTTTTTTGAAAAGTGACAGATTAAATTACTAAACTTTCAGAAAAAGCGGGAAAATTATGAGTAAAAAAGTGCAAAAATGAAGAAAAATATGTGAAAACTTCAATTAACATCATTTTGTTCAGGTTTCGAAATTTTTTCAACGCCCAATTTAAGTTGAACAACTATATTTAAAGTATGAAAACTTTCACTGCAGCAAATGTTGTTGTCAGATTTGAACTACAATGTGTATTTGAAAATGAAAAAAAAAAATGAAAAAGAAATTGGCCGAAAATGGGAAAACAGGCTGACAATTGACATGCAGACTCATAGACACTTGAAAACATTGCCGACATTGATGTGCAAAATGACACGCTCTTCAAAATGCCACACATTCATATTTTAGATGAATAAATTTCATCAACTTCACATTCTTTTAAATAGAGAACTTCTGAGTGTGAAGTCACAACTCAAATGTGACAAAATAGGGAGATACGTGCTAAAATTGGAATGTTATAATTTTTGTAAGAATTGCTGATAATGTGACAAAAAGTTAACATGCTTGAGAAGTTTGAATGAGTTTGCAATATGTCAAGTTGTGTCAGACAAAGCGAAGATTAAAAAGTATTGAAGAATTTGAGACTACTCAACTGTGCATCATTCAACAACTGAATGTCGATTCACTAGAAGGAAGAGCCTAAAAATTTTGACGAAGTAACATGAAAAAAGGAAAATTCTATCTGCCTTCATACATCCGAAAAAAAACAGCTCTATAAATATGCCTAAAAACCAAACATCAAAACAGATTATGAAATTTCGATCTTGCCTACGATGCTTGTGAAAAAATCAAGAAATAAAAAAAAACGGAGATAAAAGTGACAAATTTCAAGGGGGAAAATCTCTTAAAATATTAAAGATCAATTATGATTATTAAAAGTGCTAATAACTTTGGCGACAGGTTGTATGGTAAATTAACAAATTGATCGACGTTTTATATTCAAAAATTCATCACCTAAAAGCCTTTTCTGCTTTTCAATCAAGTGGCAAAAACAACACAACCCAACTCAACTCAATTCATTGATTAGTGATCGCTTTTTGGTTCTCCCGCTTAACTAATCGCTCCGCCGATTTAAGAAGCGACGTTGCGGACCCAAATTTAAGACGGGCAATTTGGGGGTAATTTAGGGCGAAGGGAGGAAACCATTAATCTACTGTGAATTTATTAGCTGGAAAGACAGAGAGAGAAACGAAATACTTATTGTTTTTTCATTCACTATCGGTTCGGCTGCTTGTTTGCAAAATGAGAGAATTTATTGACAACGTGTGACGGAATTTGGGGAAATGAGACCTAGTTGGGGGGGGGGGACATTCTCATACTAAGATGCTGCAATGGAATATTTGTTATATTATGCATAATGCATAGCTTAGGGACTATGGATCAATTGTGATTGTGGTCATCAATAGGCCGTCAAGTGACTTCGGGCTAATTATAAGAGGAGAGCCTCGCCCTTTTTCCCTTATGCCTCAATTATTCGGCCTATGAACGTCAATATTGCAGTGTCAGAATCGATCGGACAGCGCTTGATTGTATCAATAGGGTTCCCACCTCCCCCCCCCCCCTTAAGCCACAACAACTGATACAAGAATTTCCATTATTTGCTCATAAAAAGGGCAGACAAAAATTCATTGTTCCAAGTCAATGAAAAACTGCATTAATCAGAACAAAATGTGAGTTTTAAAGCAAATGAGGATATTTTTTTCTATGAATGAAAAATTTTCTCAAAATTCAATGATTTTTCGTTGATAAATTGATGTCTCTTAGGTTTTTTTTCCAACTCTTCTATTTAAAAAAAATGATGAAATTTAAGCATCCTTTGAAATAATTACGGGAAGGCGTTTCAAAATTCAAATGGCGGTCACTACTTGACTTTAAACACATCGCTTAACACTTTTTTCCGGCCAGCTTCAAGTCATTTTCTGGAAATTGTCGTCGTTTAATTTGCCTGTTCACTTTCCCTCAATTTGATGCCAATGGCAATTTATTAGCACACGAGAAAAGTGTCCTTATACTTGATGGGTCTTGGAAATTTTCCTAAAATTACTCAGATCAAAAATAGGAAAAAGGCGGTAGCCGCGGCAAGAACGATTAAGTTTGATCAGTGCACTTTTTTCTATTTCCGAGTTATTTTCTGTTCTTTTTTTGTTTGTGTCTGTTTAATTGAGCATATTTTAGCTGAAAAGGGGAGGAAAGAGAGAGAGGGGGGGGGAGGGGTTGGACGTGTTAGTGAAGTGTTAGATAATAAATCGACAGTAGGGGTGATTGAGAATTGATGTGAGCTGAGAAGTGAATGTGAGTTAATGCATAGAGTTGGGGGCTGAAACACTACAAGGGAAGCAGAAGCAATAAATTAGAAAACAATTCAATCGAGTCGAATTAATTCACTTTGGGATTTGAAGGGTTTCAATTTGAGAAGTGAATTGCCTGTTTGAGAACCTCGAGTGATTTTCCCTCTAATGGTTTCGCTTTTATGTACTCTTTTTCAACCTCAGATTACAATAAACACGCCAAAACACAAACAAACAACGTTCATCAAAATCAAAACCAAACATCTTTCTATCAACAATTCAAAATAATCAGCGAAACGTAGTTTTTTAAAAAAAAAAAGATGAGATTTTTTAAAACACTGCTTTCATTGTCTATTCCAAATTTGAATGTTAAATTTTGAAAACAAGACAAAACAGATACAAAAATTAAGCTTTCCAAAATTTTTAAATCTTATGTTCCACGATTCATTAAAAAATTTAAGATCGCATAGTTAGCTTGTAGTGTATGTGAGCATAACAAATTAACAAACTTAGTATTAAGCAGAATGACTTTAATTTGTACTTACTTGAAAATGACTTTTTTGTCGTTCTCGAATTGCTGATGGTCTGTGACTCCCAACGAAGAGCCGCCAGTGGTGAGAGGCGTGTTGGACCCCGCGACAACTGTCGTGTCCCCACCCCCACCCCCGGGTGTGTTGTGATTACTGGCCCTTCCTCCCCCTGTCCCGGCGCCACTTGATAAATGAGCAGCGGAGTTAAGGGGGATCGAACCTGCTCCCCCTGAGGAAGGACTGCCTTCGGTGCCACCGCTAAGTTGTTGCGGTTGTGCCGCTGTTAAGAGACTGTTGGCGGTGCTGTTCGAAAGAGGCGACAACTCTTGCTTCATGTTGGCAGAGTTATTTAAAGACCCGCCGCTAGTCATAACTGAGTTATAATTTTGAGGCGTGGTCCCGGGTAAAGGCATATTAAGTGGGGACGTATTCTGCTGCGGCTGTTGCTGGACATAACCTCCCATGTTTGAGGTCCCGTTAAGGGGGGACGTCAAGTGGTGTTGGGGACCGATGAGGTGGTTGTTGGCAGAATTGCCCCCCAGTAGACTGTGGGATAGACTATGCATTATTTTGCTGTCATTATAATCAAATGAGGCCGGCGCATACTGTGTGTTGTTGTTCAAGTGAGTTAAACCCCCGCTACTTGTCATTGATTGCGAATCAAAATTGAGCGCCGGGTTATAAAATGTTTCCAGTAGAGCTGCCGTCTTGAACTCCAAACACTAGCTTTTCTCGGAAATTTCAAGTTATTCTTTGACCGAACGTCCAATTTATGTCAATTTCGGGGCTGATTGTTTAAGCGAATTAGATTTTTATGGAGCAGCTTTCAGTTCGGCTCTGTAAATATTTCGACTTCGGTTCGTTTCGTCCAGTTGAATACCCTGTTTGTGTTGATTGATGTGTCATAGTTCTGCGTTTCCTGGATAAGTAAACACCTGAAAAAATTGAAAAGTCAAGTTGGGATTACTAACTAATCTGCTAACTAGGAAACGAATGTCAACTGAATAGGCGTGATGTTATTTTACAGGCAGTTAGGAGGCAGGGCTAATATTAATAAACAACCCCTCACCCCCCCCCCTGAAGCAGCATCTGCCTTTTTATTGGGTTTGCATCATCAACACATTAATCAATTACACACCTGTCTAAAACAGTCAGTCGCACATTCAATTCTAACTATTCCGACTCCATAACACCAATTTATCTATCCCCCTATCTCTATAAAAATGAATCCAGGCTAAATAAGAAACTTGAAAGGATTTACTTGAAAGAAACTCCAATATTGTCGAAGCAAGGCACGCTTTTTCTATATTACACGCTACTTTTTGTCATTTGATGAAAAATATCATTTGGATTTTGCCTTTTTGATTAAAAAAAAAAGTGAAAAAGTTTATTTTTTTTAGAGCTAAAGAATTTTTTAAAGATTGACCTCCTAAATGAGCACACATATATTAAGAAACTTGCAAAATCAAAACTGATCCAAAATATGATTTAATTTTGCCCCAAATTCAAAACAACAAACCAGTTTATTTCAATGTTTTTCAAAAGTTTTTTTTGACGCTGAGTTTGTTAATTTTTTACATTTTTTGATGACATTTTTTACAATATGAAAAAAGGTGTCAATTCATATTCATATTGGTATGCTAATTTAGCTGACCCGCTGTTGATCTGTATATTAAGAGTATAGTAAAAAAAAGGGCGGATCCCTAGCGCATGTTAATACTTTGAGTGATGGGACCAGATGAATAAAAGGACGGATGTTGAATACATTACTTCATAGAAAGAGATGGATAGAGAGAGAATAAAGACAATATATAAACCAATATATCTGCATGTAGCTGCTAGTAGTTACTAGTAACCTAGTCAACTGCCCAGTTTTTAGGCCCACCCGCCCTAAGCCCAAGTCCAAATCACCTGGGACTGACTTTTTACCCTGTTTTCCTCCGTACCTTCATCAGAAAAAAGACATCTTGCATATATCAATTGCACTTTTGAAATTATATCGATGACAATTCATTTTTCTGGAAATTTCTATTCTGTTTTTTTTTTATATAATCGAAAATTTGGCTGCCCAAATGTCAGTTAGGAATAGAATTGAATTTTTCTTGAAATCTTTTTGATGTTCTGGAAACATTTTTGTGGGCCTTTCTTCATTTTGAAATATCAATTTAATAGTTTTTTATCGTCTTTCAACTCCTATTTTGCTTTGTGCTGGGATGGGAATGAATTGAATTGTAATTATGCAAATATAGGACTGGATTTATATTCAACAGGATATGAGATTCTCTCTTTCTCTCGTTTGATTGCTGCTCTAATTCTCGACATGCCCCCCCCCCCCCGCCTGATTTTAGGTGCAATGACATGTAGCAGTGCAAAGTAATGAAAAAATAGACCATGCTCATAAATTCCAAAGTTGCTATTTAGTTAGTTAATCTACAAGCATCAGTGATGAAACGAAACGAATGTCTAAACCGAGAAATATTCAGACGAGTCAAAAAACCATACTTAATTCTTCAACTAGCCAATTTTTTCTCAGCACTTTGAAAAAATGATTTTTTCGATCGCCTCATCGATTTCTTATGAACATTTTGGCCAATTTCCTACAGAACCAGAAAATTTACACATGAAGAAAAAAAATATTTTTTTGCTTGCAAATTACTTTTGCAATATCTCAATATTTCTAGAAGTGACTTCATTTCAAATAAAAGACCACATTTTTGAAAGATCCCCGTACTGCACTGAGAGTTAATTTAACAACAGAATAAGAACAGACAGATCATATTTCATACCGTGCCGCAACGTGTGTAGTTGCATTTAAGTAAAATTTTACGTGAGCCCAAAGGCAACATAACGGTTAAAGAGCTAGAGTAGAAAAGAGAGAGAGAGAGTGAAAAAAAATTGACAAATTCTGGGCCGGATTGACTGCTGCTACTCAATCAATGCTGTTGTGTTGCGGGGCCGCCTTCTAAATTATGGGCACGTCATTGCATTCCGGGCAAAATTTAGCGGGCAGCGGCAGGCGCCGCGTACGGGGTGGGGTTGGGTTTAACAACAGGGTAATAGATACGATTGCTACATGAATATGTTATGTTAAAAACACCATGCTAACTAATGCATCAATGCATATTGACAAGCACGTAGACAGGAACAGGGTTACTGGAAAAATTACAATTTGAATGAATGCTGATTGATTTAGCGCAGTAACAGTAGTATATTGGGGCGGCAATTGCATTTCAACAGGGCTGCTGCAGTTGATTTCGAGCGGGTACTTGAATATTATTAAGAGTATACAGGGTTTTAAGTGTATATAATTAAGGGTTCGACAGTTCAACTAGTTTCGTAACTAGGCTCAAAAACGGAGGTAAAACCTAAAAGTTTCTAAATGATTTCAGTTGACTCAGATTTCCAAGATAGATTTGATTAGATTTGATTAACCTTTGTGATAGATTTGATTAACCTTTTAAAACAATCGATTTGACCAATCAGAGAAGAAATCTTTCGGATGACGTAATATTCAGTTAATAATGATTGTTGTGAAAAAACTGCTGAGAGCTGGGGACAAGGTTGAAATGGAAAAAAAGTCGCGTCAATTTTGAATAAGGAGAAAAAAAAACAGTTGCAATTATGTAATCGATTGCGCAATGTTGCATGCATTTGTGAGCAATGTTGCATAATTCTTTTTAGGCGGCGGAGCGAAAAGGTGAACAAACGGGCTCGAGGCTGAAGTGAAAAACGATAAAATTGCTCAGAAAACTAAGAATCCTTGTCATGGCTAAAAACCAATGCATTGTTTTTTTGATTTTTTCTAACAATAGTCAATGGTTCATCAAATGTTTTAGATCAAACTTTTTGTGCAAAAGAGTGATATAGGTTCCATAATCTAAATCGAATGAAACAAAGTAAATTTTAAAAACCCGTTTTATTCATCAACGAAATATTCAAAAACATTTTTTGATAGTTTTTTTTAGTGAAAACTTTCTAAAGCAATAATATGCTCTATAACGTATATTTTTCTCACAGTGAGTTGTTTTGATTCATGCTAGGGTAAATGACTCACTTAGCAAAAACTTGGAGGGGGAAAGGGAGGGGTGGGTGGGTAGCTGGATGATTTTGAAATCTGTAGGAAAAGGGAATGGGTATATGAAATGAGGATGTGGAATGATTTTGGGGGCTTGGCGGAGGGTGTGAAAGTGACAGCTGCCCAGGTGAAAATTACTCATAACACGTCACATATGACAGCATAACAACACATCATAACATCCGATGATGACAACTCATTCACATCACTTAGACATACATAGCCCAACCCTCAAACCCGCCCTAACCCTTGCCTCGCAACAACTTCCAAACAAGCATTAAATGAATGAAAAACAAGGACTTACAACCATAAATCATCAGTGGAGTATGGTATATAGAGAGAAATGACTTGGATTTAGTGATGCAATAAATAATGAAAGTAATGACCCCCCACCTTGTCCCAAATTTCAGATCAATGTCAACTCCCTCTTTACTCCGCCCCACCCCCAGTCAGAAGAAATCAACTCACTCTACACTGCTGAATAAAAGACTATAAAAGGAAACTATCTTTTCGCTAAATTCCTATTTTGTAACCCTGGTGGAAAAATGAAAAACGTAAATAAAAATAAATATTCCGTTTTCTTCGAAAGTCGGAACAAAAAACAACATACTGCTTCAGAAGATTTTAAGGCCCATATTAATTTTTGATAACATCTATAATTAGGGAATCAATTATCATGCTTGTACCCAACAGCTCATTTGAAAATCAAAGCAAGCAAGGCTCAAAAAAAGCTGAAAGCTTAGCTAAATACTAAAAAAAACTGCTAACAAAAAAACTTCAGCAAAAAACTTTTCCAAAAAAAAACGTTTTTAGCTTAATGTCATGTAATATCTGCTTTCTAGGGCTAAATTGAACCTTTTCTTATGCTAAATAGAACCTAAAAACTAAACTTTGATCAATTTTACAAAGCTTCTTAAAAAAACTATTGATAATAAATGAAAACTAGAACATAAAATTACGAGTAAAATCATGAAGAGGTTCTTAAAGAGCATAGTCATAAACATTGATAAATCAAAATATTTAATCCCCAAATTATCAAAATGCCCAATATGTTCCAGATTTATTATTAAGAGCTGCTTATGGTCAACAATGCAGGGACCTAGTTAGTAAACTTAATCAGATTAGGACTATGCTATCTCGCGGTTTGTTTACAAGTCATGACCGGGAAACCATTTGGCAAGCCCCGGCTACAAATTCAGCTAAACCAGTAATAATTGATTACGAAGTCTGTGTTTCTAGAACGAAAAGACACAAATTGGAATTAAAACCCCCACCCGTTGCTCCAAAATGAACAACCCTAAAAGAACCGTTTCAGCGCAAAAAAATGAACTTATGAATCATTGCAGATAAATATTGAATCACATTAGAAGCAGATATTTATTCACGCGAAAACTTTGCTTTACCTTGTTTTCTTTCTGAGTTGAAGCATTTTGAAATTGTTTTTGTTTTAGTTTTCGATAAGAGTACCATCAATTGAAAATTTTAGAAGTGCAGTGTTAAAGCAAAGCGAAAATCGACCAAAATTATTGTCCCAAAAACTCATTAGAAATCTGAAAACGGTTCTTTTAAAAATAATTAATAGTTGCCCAAATTATTTCAAGAAAAAGAAAAGTTGTTCCCTAGTTTTAAAATTAATCATTATTGAACATGCGAATTTCCTTTGCTCTCAAGGCCAAAAGCGGAAGTTAAATTTGAACCTGAAGTGAGAAGTGTCGAAAATTGCGTGATTGACATTTATTCGGGGTGAATAAGTTGGATAATGGCGGTAGAATAAGGCAGATCAAAGCGGAAGGTTGACGAATTAACTTTGAGTGACAGCTGATATTGGCATTTAGGGTGGACAAAGTGAGAAGTTGACAAACAATTGAGTTGGGTTCAGTTCAGTTTCGGTCGAGTTCGGAATTATATAAGCACAGGCAAGGTGTCACCAAAGTTGAAATGACAGAGATCAAAATTAAAAGGCATGTGTCACAAATTGTCTCGCAAGCAAAGGCAATCCAAAAAAAGTAACGTAGACATACATACGTACAACAGGGAAGGAAAAGAGGAGAATTGGAAAGCCGGCTTGGCTTGGATTGGAAAAATAGAAAATAGCAAAATAAACAGCGACTCAGGAAAGAACGAATAGGAAAATGATCTAATGTGCAAGTTGCGCTGAAGACAAGAGTGAACAACTACACTACTATTGCTGAACTAGTAGGCTAGGAAGAAGGGAGGCAGTAAAAAAGAAGTAGAAAAGCTGCTTGGAATAAAAATTAAGGCGTTGCTAGATCAGAGTTGAGGTGGATTTGTGCGGTGGTGATTGTGATAGCTGGCAGTTAAAGCGCCGAACAGCCAGTAGATAGAGACATACACGTACACACATGTATAGAAGTGGAGGAGATACAGGAGGGGGATTGAGGAGGCGGCGGCGGCGGCGGCCAGTCACTATTTCAGTATTGAGTGGAGTAGTAACAAATACAGCTTAATGATATGCCGAAATCCAAATGATATTTCTCCCAACCTCCCTCCAATCCCTATTTCACTATCCTACTTCTACAACTAGTAGTATCCTTCTCCTGTCTGTCTTACTTAGCCGATTCTGTCGTCGCTGCTATCACACGATTTCACTACTTTTGTGTCTTTGGATTGGCTAAGAAGGAAAAAGAGAATAGAAATAGAACGGTAATTCGGTCTGGGTCGCCATTGAAATCGCAATGACAGCATTGTCTTGGTTTCTCTATTTTTTCGCACCCCAAGTAGCAGTAATATTAGTAGTTTTAGTTAGTTGGTATTAGTTAGTATACCTGCCCTTTTCTGTAACTGATTCTCATTCCAATTCTAGCACTACATGTCACTAGTTGTCCTTAGAGCTGTCGTAGCCTTATTTTTACCGTTTTGTCACGTGGTTTTGTCTTTCTCTGGCTCTTTAGCTAGTATGCCGGACGGTACGGGAGGGGCAATCTATTTCACGCTGGAAGTGAGATAGGGGGGGGGGGGGTGTTGGGGGATTAGGGGCAGGGTTGTGTTGCGTTGTCATTTGGGTGAAGTGAAAGTGAGTGAAAGAGAGCAATAGAAATATTGGCTCAATTTGGGAGGGATCTATTTCCCTATTTTATACCTCCTTTGTTTATTGCCCCCAGCCTTCAACCCCCCACCTAACCGCAGTGCAGTTGTACGTTCTAGTTCCATATATCAAGCTCCCTTTCCTCAGCCCAAAAGTAATCATGGCAGCGTATATATGACTTGTCATGTCATAAAGTTGGGCTGGCGCAGAATAAATAAGTTCAATAAAACTGTGGCCGTCCAAATCCACATTTCAAATTCAATTTCCCGTCCCCCATTCTGCCTTCACACTATTCATGTACTCGCATTTCATGTCACGTCTAACTCTAACGTCGACAAGGGAGGGATTAACTCCGTTTTCTATTTTGAATTTCGCTAGAAAACGTCTGCTTGAAAACTCAAAAACAAACAGAAAAGTCTAAAAAAAGTTCCGAAAACTGTCCAAGCAGGATTCGAATCAACTTTTGTTTATTTACCAGGTTAAAAAGGTCAGCAAACTCAACAGATCACAAAACGAACCTGGATCAGAAAATATACAACTAATTCGACTTAAATATCAGCGCGGAATCTAAACAATAATGTCGACTCATTGCAATTTGTGAAGTACATTTAAGAGAAATTTCTCATTTGGGAGCCTTTTCGATGGGGCAATGAAACGAGTACTGTTACTGTCAGGAAACTTTGGGCGGGGCAACAGGGCGGGGGGAGGGTTGTAATTGAAATGACTGGGCTAATACTGCATTAGTAAACAGTGTGAATAGATAAATAGGGGAAGACAAAAAAGATAAATGACATGGATTTGGATGTTGTATTAGTTAGTGTATCTAGCTACTGCTAAAAATATTTGCTAGGGTATAGCAGGGCTTAGTTGGACGGATAGTTTTCATTGCTTTTTCCCTGCAGTTGGGGCGATGGGTGTAATTTGCTCTCTGGACGGGCGGTTATTGAGAGGTGTGGGGGAGGGGGTTGGGTTGGCTTGGAATTATTTGTCCCAGCCCAGATATTATTGCTACAATTACCATACAGATAGATATTACAACAGCCAGCTAGAGTTATAAAAAGTACAAATTGCCAGAAAAAGAGAGAAAGGGAAACTGAGCCGTCCAGCAGGTCGAACATAAAAGTAGACTAGACTTCGCTTTCAGTCACAGTTTTTAACCTATACAAAAATCTATCCGCAACTAGAGCTTGAAATGGGGACCCAAGAAATTCATAAATAACAACATGGCGACGGGCGAAAATATCTATCCAATGCCAAATTCACAGACACTTCAATAATGTTTTCGGATTTATTTAAATTAATTTGAAAACATGAAAATTTTTGCATTTTTTTCGCCAATGTTTTTTACCAACATTTACTGTGTTTTAACCGTGTGTTCATTCTTAATAGAAAGCAAAGGTAGTATGTATAATAATAAGTCAGTGTCTGAAATACTTCTAACTAGTATTAGCTTTTGTTTGTTTGTTTATTGAACCCTATTTGAGCCGAGAGCGACGGGACGCGACGCTATAGTGGAATTTCCTTTAGTGACAGTAAGTAATAAAATAGGCGCCGTATTTGAATTTAACGGACCACCGGTTGCCTGTTACGTTTGTTGAAATGCCAGACTGAAAATACACGATCCTCCCACTTCCTTCATTCAGTTCCGCTACCCGCCTGCCTCGAACTAATCCCACCCTGTGTCAATGTGTCTAATTGGTCAGTATGCTAGAGTAACACTTCTCGACGCCACCTGCCAATTACAACTGCTACAGCGTCATTCAACACAGATGCTAATGGTGCATATAACCGAAAATACTTTCAGTCGAAAAAAAAACAAATAGTCAAGTTAATTCGTTTGATAAATAGTTCACACTTGATTTAACTGACTTAAAAAACTTTACCGAGTAGATCAAAACTTGGACCAAACAAAATCTTAGACAAAAAAATCAAAATAAATTTTGATCGATAATAGTTTTTTTTATAGAATGACAGGATTTGGCAAATATCTTACTCAAGTGTGCTTCAATTCCTGTTTTCTATGCACAACGCATACGCAGCGAACTAACACGAATTAATATTACAAAGTGACGCTAACTTAGTTATTTACCAATTTTTACTACTATTTATTACAAGAGACAAACTTAGTTGTTCGTATCAGAGCAAAACCTTCAAAGTTCCATATGACCTTTGGATCAAGATATGTCTCAAGTATTACTATATTGGGAACTGGCGAAAAGTTCCAGAATAATTGGAAAAATTAATAATATCACTCCACGTGTTATTTTGAATAAAAAGTGATATGATTGTTAATTCATGAATCACCATTTAATCCAACTCACAATGATCATTTTAATTTCAATAACTTTGGGGACAAATAAGTCACTGGTTACGCGTTGTGCACAGAAAAACATAACAAAAAATGATCTCGTTAATCAGACCAGACTTTTGGAATGTCTACTCTAAAACTTCGCTCATAACTTCACTAAAAACCATCACATTTGACAAATTTTCGTTTTAAAATTTAGTTTCACCAAAAATTGTTAGTTTGATCATTGCAACAAAAACCAGAGAAGACAAGTATTTTTTCAATATATTTTTTTGAAAATCGGAAAAATTTTGCCCTCTTATAACAGCTTATAACCAGATGTGAATTATGACGTGAAAACTTGCGGGGGAAAATGTTTGCGACGGTTTCAATTAAATGTGTTCACTTTCATTTGAGAAATCTGTTAAGAGATTTCTAACCAAAAACTATACTGGCTGACTGTAATTTACAAAAAAGCTCAGCTAGGATTTTAATGAAAACTTTAACTGGAAACCTAACTTGAGGGCGATTTTGGACTTGGCATATCAGCCCATTCCTACCAATGGAACCAAAAACCAAAGGGAAGCTGCGCTAATAAGGCGACACCTGTTTCGCCTCGGACATTGATTACAAACTGATCAATAATTGATCTTAAACAATTCAAAATGGAAAAGAAAACATATGTATAGATGAATGCTCACTGTTATAGTTTTTATTTTTCCTCCAGTTGTTTCCGTGATTCCGGGTAGAACACACTTCCCCACGAGAGAAATTTTTTGTACAGATTTAATGAAAATTGTCAGTTAATTAACAAACAGCAAAAAAAAAAAGAAACGAATAGAGATGGTAATAATGGCAAATGATTTGATGGAGTTAATTTAGATAGCTTAATTAACCAACTTGCCGATCAGCAAATTATTTGAAAACGCTCAATCAGACTTTTCAATCAAGCTTGAATGACGCAATTTCAATACGCCCAAGGTGTTTTAATTAATTGTATTGTACGTAAGGTAACAAACTGCAGTAATGTTGGATACAGAATGTTGCATTGATGGCATTCAAAACTGTAATAACAATTAGATTGATAATCAAAAGTCAGGAAATAGAATAGAACAATTTTTCCTGAGCGTCGTCGCAAAATCAGATAATGATAATGACTCAAGTCAAACTCAACAGGTAAATAAATTGATTGTTTCTGTTTTGTACCGCCTTCAGTTGCGTTTTCGTACCACAATACCCTGAAACGAAAAGCAGTGAAATAGAAAAAAAACAACTTGAGGCTAAACTATCTCCCTGAAATAATTTGTCTCTAGGGTAATCGAAAAATGAAGTGAGAGGAGAGAAATAGATCAAAAAGTGAACACTGAGTATACAATTCACGAGCACACGTCATCAAGAACCTTCTAATAATTGGCAATATAACTGAAAGCAACCTTTCACGACAAAAAAGACGAAAAATAACTAATATTTTAATCGATAAACTATAATTTTTTGCCGCGAAAGAATTTAACATCACTAATTTGTGCCTGTCTATGTAGAACTAATATTTTGAAATCAAATCGCAATTTTTTACAAGGCGTATTAAAAAAAATCGCGTTTTTCACTATTGAAAAGGACTGGTTTGAAATTGGATAACTATTTTTGATGGATATCGCTCAAAATAATTAATAGAATTGTTATCTATTTTGTGTTATTTGTTGTAAATAGTTTGTATTTGTAATCTTGTGTGCATTTGTTATTCTGAGCTTGGTTGGCGTTTTTGCAATTTGTCGAAAAACAGATCGCTGTTCTGATTATAATATACCATTATTATGGTCTCGTTGTCTCTATCAAATGGGGCCCACATGGACATAATTTGTCATAATTTGTAAGTTATAATTGGCGTGAATCAATGTAGAATTGACGTGCTAGGTCGGAGCAATAACATTATTATGCCGATTGAGCTGAATTAGACCATGTTTTATTACTTGATTCACAGCATGAATTGCGGATTGCAATTACAACAAGATTCCAGCCAGTCTAAGTGTCCAAGTTTACAATTACAAACAAAATTTCAAACTCAAAATTTAGCCAAAGTTCATTTTCTAACTTTTCCAAAAAAAATTATCGATGAATACCATAAATTTATAGATGAATACCCCTCCCCTTCAAAAAAAATCCGTTTAGGGGGGGGGGGGGGGAGGTTGTTAACTTGATCCTAAATGTCTAATGAAGTCTGCTGTTAAGTTTACAAAATCTTGTAGTTTGAGAACGCAGAGCTTCGCTTAGCACGATAGTTCGGTCAACGTCCTAAATAATGATGGGTTAAATAAGAAAAGTTGGGACCCATATCTTTCATTCTTGTCTTGTACCAACGGTTAAGAAGTTGGCGTCATAAACATGTTCAATTCTTATGTAATCAACCCAATTAATGGTATAATTGGATTCCGACAAAATTTTAGTCCTTTAGAAAAAATGTTGCTAAAACTATGTGAATTGAACCACAAATGTATCAATTGCAATTTGAGCAAAACACAGGCCGAAATTACGATGTTAAGTTGGTCCAAATTATTTAACAAAAAAAATCGAGAAATTTATCTCTTATTAGAACACGGATACAAGTATGATAGTTGGGTCCCTTAGAATGGGTCCCTGAAGAAAAATTTTTTAGGCTTCAAAATCTTCGAAAACGTGGTTCGCATTTGTTTTCTTGTGTTTTTGAAGTTTTCACAAAAAAGCGGGACCTATCTTGCGTATTTGCTTTTTTCAGGCTAGCTATCATACTTGTTCCAGAACATGTCATAAAATTCTTGTACCGAAAACTTTGTCTTTTGGTTAATATTCAGCCTCTGATTCAATAAAAAAAAGGAATTCAAAATTTCACAAACGATCTTTTCTTCCTTTTTTTGAGGTGATAAACCGGACTGGGGAAATAGTGGCTAACAAATGCTCAAAAAAATTAACTAAAAATGGATAAAAATCATTGTTATACTTGGCTAAAAAGCTACTTAAAGGGTGGTTTAGGTGCAGAAAAAAAATTCTCTAGCACTGGTTTCAAATGAAGAAAAAAAAAACAACCAACTTACCTGTTAATACTCTTCTAAGACAGTAGAATTTCTCAAAAATTAACTCCAGGACAACACTTTTTTCTGCCGCGACTGTAATAAATATGAAAAGTGGGAACAAAAACAGTTAAAATGGTCTGAGAAGCGGGAATAATAAAGATTCGGTTGTTTTCTTGGCGTCCGAAATTTTCTTGTTGACTGTCGTCAATTTTATTTCATTTCAAATTTTTCTTCCGGGCTTTGTTATTTTTTGTATGAAGAGGGAACAATTTAAAATTGTATTTTTTATATTAATATAAAATATTATAATATTTTGTATGAAAGATATTTTGATCGATTGATTTGTTTCTTTCTTTTCTCTTCTGTTAGCTGTTCAGTTGTTGTAGTAATTCTTTTCTTTTACTTCATTTCTGTTCTCTCTCTGACTCGCTCATGTTTTAAGATAGGGAGCAGTTGTGTTTTATTTTCGCTGTTCTGTTCTGTGACTGGCTAGAAATTTACAAGAGAAACAAACGCAGATTCGAGATTATTGTAGACTGAATTTAGAAGCGTTTCGTAGACTGAAGAGAATTGAAGACACGCGACAGAGACAGAGAAAGACAGCTTAAACGACAGCTGAATGACAGCTGATAGCACAATCCTCATATATGGGAGACTTTGGAACTGGAACTGAAATCAAAGCCGAATCTCAGAACATCTCGCGTCCCCCTCCTACCTACATGGCATCTTGGTAAATTTATCAACTCTGATTTTCAATAATTTCATAATTTTTTTTTGGTTACACGGGTTCGTCGTTTGTTTCATCGGATTAGTCAGCTTATGTTGCGCATTTTCAAGGAAGAATTGTTTATAATGCTTTTGCCTGTTTCCGGAGGTCGTAAAAGTTTTACTTTAAGCATTTTTATAGCTTGGATAATCTTATGTCTAGAGTTTCGTTTTCGGCTTAACGAGGGTGGAGCCAAGTTTTTTCCCCTTAATTGCTACTCGGTCCTTGATTCTTAATGCTTGTTAAGACTGTTTACTAATATCGTCCGAGACAAAGCTATGAATTTTTTGTACTTTTTTCAATTTTTGTTTCCTAATTTTAAAAAACATATACTTCTTTTTTCGGCGTTTTGTAATGCAATGTTTCAATTGTATCGCAAACGTTGCAAAACTCCGCTTCGCCTCTGTGTATATATCACGCTCGCCCCATCCTACATTTTGAGGGAAATAATTCACCCCTCCTCGACCGCCTATCTGCCTCCTTTGGACAGCTGAAGACATCGCTTAGTCAGTAGCAAAAAGACCACACAACACATCAAATGAACATCTTCTTATCTACCCACCATCCCCCCCCCCCCCCAAAGATAGAGTTAGAGGGGAGCGGGGAGGGGTCTTAACTTGATTCGGGTCCACCACAACTTAACACAAACATTCTTAGCTATTTTGACTGACATTTTTTCAAAAACCACTTGGCGTGTCGAAAGCCTCATCACATCCTCTTTGGTTTTTGTGCATATTTTATTTTTGTGGGTAATCGCCAAGGGTAACAAAATGGCTTTTTCACCAGTCTGCTCTCAATCAAATGCACAATGCATCCACAACCCCCCACCCCCCCCCCCCCCCCCCTCAACTCCTGCAGTTTTCCAGAGCGACCTTCATCAGCAGAAAAAGATACAGAGTACTCGCAGAAAATTTGCAATGGCAGATGATGAAACACCTCATAATCTCACCGAACGCTTTGCAAGCAAACAAAAAGCGAAACCATAGCAATCGCCTAAGATGGAGCAAAGTACCGTCAAAAATATTCGACCTTTTCGGAAGCTAGCATTGCAGCAGGCCTCAATTATATTTAATGGATTTTAGTGGAATTAAGTCTGTATGAAACACTTTTATGCAGAGTATTGTACAGTAAAAGGCTGAACAGCATAGACTTAATTGTGGATATTTGAAGTTAATTACGGGGTCAAAAGTCAACTGTTAGGTTTTATGATTGGCAATCGAAAGCCAAACAGAAACAGCGATAGGCATAATATTGAGAAATGTTTGAGAAGTTTAATGACACATCAAAACCTACTCTAAACCCGAAAGCAATCTTCACGCAGCAGTTTAAATAAAAGAGATAAGTACTTATCATCAACTCTGTGTCGTCGCATCAAATTTAACAAAAACGAAGAATGAGTCGTTATCAATTGTAAGAATGTTCCCACTAATTCTATCAATGTACAATGCTACGAATATGAAGCGGCCGAGAAGTGAACAAGTACCGCCTTTCATGCCGAAGGTCAATGATTCGAGGCGCTCATAGTCCGTGCTCTTACCCAACTTGAAAATCAAATTAATAAAAAAACTTTCGTAATCCGAGAAATCAGAAAAGTTGTAACTCAAGGCTTCGGGCTGTCAAAAAACGTTACATCGCTGCAAAAATCAAACCTTTAATTATGCACGTCAACCTTTAAAGATTTAAAGAACTGCATTAAAAAGTCCCTTTGACTCGCAAAAAGGTTGAACTACTGACATCTAAATATATACCAAAGTGAAACAAAACAATTGAACTTGAGAATACGAACCAGAAAAACAATAATATAATTTTCGTAATTTTGATCGAAATTTTCATCTAAGAGAACGTTTTTGAATTTTTTTTTTGATTGAGAATCGTAGAAAAACTCATTCTGCATACTTTTGAATGTGTTTAAAACGCTTTAAGAACACAAGTTTACTCGTATAAAGGTAAGGCCCTAAAGGTTACAGCTGCCCAATAAGATCTACGGAAAACAATGTATTAATAAAATCGACTGATTAGTAAATTTTTAAAAATTAAAAATCCAAAGACTTCAAAAAAATATTGTTTTTTTTTCCAAAACTCTTCACCCCATACGCTATGTAAAGTATAAACTGATGTATTTAGCGTCTACCAACGTATTAAAAATTCGTAAAAGCTCGCTTCAAGTCAGTTCTGGATTTTCTGGTCCGGATTAAATCGCCCATTACGCGTTAATAGCGAGAAACTCGGGCTTGAATTGCTCAAGGTTACTGCTTTTTTCTTTATTTGATCTCAAGACCTTAATAATTTTTTTTTATGCTGTAAAGTTTTGCACAAAAATGTTATTTTGAAAGTCGGAATTCGTCTGAAGAAAAATTACACCGAGCTCAAATAATCCATCCCTTTCCTGAAAGTACGGATAAAAAATTTCAAAATATTGCATTCCCCAGTTAAGACAAATACTAGCAAAAATAATTCATTAAAAACGAAAATGGTTTCGAGCAAATTCTAGGATCGTTTAAAGTTGAAACTATCACTACAGAAATGGAATCACTACAAAATTCTTTGAAAAAAGTTATAACCCCTGGTCTGGGAAGATTTCATGGATTTCCTATTTGTAGTCTACCACATTGTGACCTATTTTGCCTTTGATCATCAAGTGAAATTTCTATGCTAAAAACATAGCCTTGCAAAAACAATTTTTGGATCTACTTTAACTCTGAGAACAAGAGCATTTCCTCCGAAAAGAATCAATTTATAATCAATGGAAAGTGTAAAGCTGTAAAATATAAGTATAAGAAACTTCAATTTAAAAAAATAGTTTGAATCTGGTATGTTTTGAATGCTCAAAACGTGTAACAAATAAATCTGTATTTATATATTAGTTTTTTTTTGAAATTAACATCGATTTTACCAATTCTCCAAAAGGTTACACAGCTTTCCAGTACAAATATATCTCTACGTTTTCCCGAATTCGCGTTTGGGGTGGTAATTTGTTAATAAAACTTTAAAATTTTGAATGAGGACGTCTGATATTGAAGATTTAACACTAAAACATGCTGTTCGTTCTTAACAATTTTTATGAAAAAAAAACTTTGTTAATTATAAAATAATAAAAACAGAACGCATAGATAATAGTTTTTGCACCAATTTGATTATTGATACGTTTTTGGGAATTAACCGTCAATCGATGGTTCAACTGGAATAAATAGTTAACACATAAGCAAAACTGCACTTCGCAAACCAAGCGAGAAAACGCTCAAAGGAGCTTTAAAAGACAAAAGCCAGCGCAATAAGGAAAAAGAATACGTATAGAAAATAAACCTTAAATGAAAAAAACTAACGATAAGTACCGGAATCCAAGTTAATTAGGATTTTAACTTCCTAGAATCTGCACCACGACCACTTGCAAACTGAATAACACTAGCTACTAAAGAAGCAGCTAGATTAGCAAATAAATTGCCGAGGCAATCCTGTCAAAAGTGCACTTAAAATTTAATATTATTTTCAGTAGTCCGGGTTGCAATCTACGACCAGCATACTAGGAGTCTCACATCCTCGCATCATGCTATGGTTTTTTGGAAGTAAAGTAATGGCCCAGATGAAGCTGTAGATACCTTTTTGATTCTAAAATTTTGTAACAATACGATGGTAAGGAGTTATAAGTAACAAAAAGAGTGCGTCGAAAAATGATGCTATTGTTATGAATAATTTGTAACAAGAGCTCATAACGCTCCAGGTAAAAAACGGCGGCTAAGGAAACGGTTGGTGAAAACTGTTAGTGAAAATTTACCAAGCATCATAAGAAAAAACTGAAAAAATTTGAATTTCTAACAAAACTGTAACTTAGGAGCTCATACGATCCGTCATGATGGTACGAAAACTGCAAGTATGGCAGTGGGGCTGAGATCATCGTAATATGATGAGTGAAGACTTGAGACATACATAAACGGGTAAGTTAAAGTTAAAGTGCTGTTAACTTATATGAGCAGCGAGAATTTGAAAAACTATGCATTTTAGATGTGAGCAACGTAGTACCATCATAACTTATTTTAAAACAGGGTCCTGCCTAATCATCTTTCGGTGTAATATAATTTATCTACTCTCGTACAAGTTATTTTGCGTACTTTGCTGAATAAAAACTAAGAACGACAAAAGAATAAATTTCATGCCAAAATTGTTGAAACGTGGCTGTAGCTAATGCCCAAGCCAGTATATCCATTTGAAAAGAGAAGAGAAAAATCTTTCAAGAAACCATTAAAATTTCTAATTCCAAAGCGGTATTTCTACCAAAGTTAAAGAGGATGCCTTTAATCACAGAAAAACCCTAGTTCTCGGTCAAATTATTACAAATGGCATTTTTAGGGCCATAAATTTTTTCTAGAAAAGTTATTGCGTAACCTCTTATGCAAGAAAGTTATCACAAATTACTCGTTCGGCTAAGTCATGAATCCCACATTGGCAGGGTAAATTTCGAGAACAGTTAAAACGTTCAAAAAAATGGTCGCATATGTCAAAAAACTACCATTTCACAAGGCTGTTTTTTTTCTTAAAAAAATGAAGCAATGTTTCTCCAGAGAAGAAAGAAATGTTTCTCCAGAGAAGACTGAATTTAGATTGAATTTTTAAAGTCGGTTTTGGCAGGGTAGTTTTTGGTAAAAGAAAATAATTGAAAAAGATCAAAACGTCAAAAAATGATGTTCTTTTGAAGCCAAAACAATAGTTCTACAAGTTTTAAGGTGTAGCCAATAATGCAGGGAAGATTACCAATAGCTGACCAGTTGATTGTAAGTGCAATCTCTGATTTATTTTTTGAGAAAATAAAAATTTACAAAATTGTTTTTTAAATAGTCATTTTTAAACGGCCGTAAGTTTTTTTTGAAATTAGAGGGTTGCAATTTGTACAGAAAAAACCTGAACCTATTTTTTTCCACGGACTTGGGTGGGTAGCTTTTGAGAGGAGTCAAAAAGTTTCACAAAAAACTAAAGTTTTAAAAAACTGCTTTTGTGTGGCCATAAAAACTTTTCAAAAAATGAGAAGTAGTTTCAATAAAGCACGCACAAGGCATGAGATCCTCATAAGTCATGCTTTCGACAGGTAACTTAATCTCAGATTTGGCAAAATAATTTCTCAGAAGGTGAAAAGAGTTACAAAAAATGGTCAAAAACTCCCCCACTGAAACTTTCGAAGATAGCAAAACGTGGAGTAAGTTAGAAAGAGTCTAGCGTAATATGCAGGAACTGAATGAGTAGCGGGTTTTTTCCAAAAACGGATAAATTTTTGTGTGAGAAAAACTGAAGTTTCGCAAACAAATTCTAAAGGGTCTCAAAAAAATTTGATCAGATAGTTTTTCATAATACTCTTTTTGTCAAACAACAACTAACACTAGCCACCAGTAAAACAACACCAGATGCCTATAAAGTCACTATGATTGACTAATATGTACCAAAAACGCCACCGAAGAGCACTTGTATTTGCAACTCAAGCTGGAAAAATGTTGCATCGTAGCATAAGCACAACTTGTATAAAAACAATTTTAGTTACCGCTTTTTTCTTATCATTTCGAAAATGAAGTTTTGATTCATTTAAGCTTTGAAAAAACCTTGAAAAGTTAAGCTTCGATCACAGAAAACATAAATTTTTGCTTCAAGTTTGATGATGAAGTCACTGAAAAATTTTGAATTTCGCCGCACAAGCCAAACCAAATTGTTCTTATATCAGGGCGAAATATTCAGAACAAAAATAATATTATGTAGAGATTTTGCAATGACAAGTTTTCTTTTATTTTCTAGATTAATTAAACTTTCGAATTGAAAAATTTTCACGCCCAATTTGATGTGATATCAATTTTAAAGTCTGCAAAACATCTATTGAACCAATTCGCGATTACATAAAATTTATTTATTTTACTGGATCTGAACAACATAGCAAAACGTCAGAAAAGAAGCTATGAGGGTAATCAATTGCAACAGGTGTTTCTGGGAACCCATCAACGAACACATCAACGGTACGTTTTCAGCAAGAAACGCTACCTTTCAAATTTAGTTCCAACTTAAATGCTCTGACTGCCCAGTAAGATCTCTAAAATAGTGGGCGATGAAATGTTCTCGAAATATTAAAAAATTAACCAAGCATCATAAGAAAAAACTGAAAAAGTTTGAATTTTTTTTACAAAAATCGTTGCCACGCAAGCTAGGTAAAAAATAAAGTGATGTGTTTTGCGTCTCATAATGCAATACTAAAACCAAAATCTTGCCTCAAGTCAATTTACTTTGATGTTGGAGCCGTATTAAATCGCCGCTTAGGCGTTTGGAGTACAAAATATATTGTTAATTATCGCAGGTTAGTAAAATTGACATTTTTTAAGCCCCCATAAACTATGATCTCAAGTGAAGTATTTAAGTTTTTCTTCTCAGTTTGTCCAAAAATTTTCAGATGGTACAAAAATTTAACTTCAGATTTCGTTTGAAGAAAAAACCCACCGAGCACAATTTTTTTACCCTTTTTTGGAAAATTGGAAAAATGTCTACTCCACAACTCAGAAAAATACTCCCGTTTCAAAAGTTTTGGTTTTCAGTTAATTAACTTTAAAGCCTGCATGACTGTGAAGCTAATAATTACCTAAAAAAGAAATCTTAAGTATGTAAATCACTGGAAACCAAAGCGACGGTTCCATTCAGGCTTTTTTGAAAATGGGCCCATTGTTAGGAATAATTTTAAATGAATTCTTATTTTAAATAATTTTAAATGAATTCAAAAAATAAAAAGTATTAAATAATGTTTCAACCCTTTGTAGGTTTTAAACGGGAAAGTGTATAGTCTGAAAAACAAAACAATTTTTTAAAACAATCAAGAACCAGCACTAAAAACGTTCATATTTAAAGTTGAGCACTCAATTAGCCTCTAGTTTTAGGTCTATCACAGCATGACCTTATTCAGCTTCAATCGTCATACCAATTGAAAACTCAAGAATGAAAAAATGGCCTTGGTTAGCAAGAAAACAATTTCGCTCTGCAATTTATTTCAGAATAGATTGTTGAGAAATATTAAAACGATAACCATATTTGAATAAACAAAAAAGTTGGCGCCTTGTCAATAAATTAGCGCATGCTTTTATCTTTGGTTATTTTTTGCATGGTTCTGAGGGCTCCAAAATCTCAAAAATTTCATAGTTTTTTTTGTATTGCTACTGATTGTAACCCGATTTCTAGTTCCATGAGACAAAGATGTTGCCACAATACCATTGTTTCAACAGTTAGACTCAAATTTTTGTTAAACGCCAAAAAACCGAACTATCAATGTTTGATTCTGAAAGAAAATAACTTCACGCAGTCACTGGTGATTGTTTGAGTTTTCCGTGAATTGCTTGGTAGCTGATTGCCTTGTTTTTGCGCTATCTACACGGTTGATAATTTCTGCCGCGTTATCTAATGCCGCGTCAGAAGTCTCGATAAAATGCAATAAAACAATCTTCAAGTCTCATCAAGTCTCGGCATAACCTCGACACTGTTTTTATAGACAGAATTTTACCGAATTTTAATTTTGACTGTGTCTTTAACTTCGATTTTTTTCCAGCAAAAAAAAATATTATAAGAATTAACTCCCTAAATTAAAATCAAAAGTATCACCCAGTTTCAATTAAGTATACAACGTTTTAAAAAAAAATGACTAAAAATCATGCTCAACTTGCAAGTATACTTGAGAGGCTTCCAGTTTTATTAGACCTTAATCAAACGATGAGTTTTTTTTGATCGACAAGAAAAAAAAAGAACTTCGTTCAAACAGACAAATTTTGAACTAGCCAAACTGCAAAGCTTTAAAACTGAAGTAAAAATTACCCTGAACAAAAACAGTTATTGATTGTGGAGGTATTACATATATTCTTATTATGTGTATCAACCAAATCAATTTTTTTTCAATATGTATAACTTCAAACAAATCTTCTGAGAAACTACCCCATGAAGACAATTTCTTTTCTAGGAAGAAAAAGAGAAAAATTTGTACTTTTCCCAAAAACTGAATCAGCTTTTCCTACATGGGTGATAGTATCGAAAAAAATATCTTCAAATAGGGCATGAAGACGTCTTTTTTGAGGATAAAAAATCAGACATATTGACATTTTATGAAAATAGTTCTACTCCAATTAAAAACTACAGTTTCATAAAAATAAAGTAACCAAAAACTGACTTTTTGATCGGATTGTCGAATAAAGTAGAAAACAAATTGCTAACAGTGATTTCCTTTTTATTCGAAACGTTTCACATATTTCATTTTAATCTCAAATTTTTTAGTAAATCTTTGTTGTTAAAATGTTTCGATTCCTGGACGCAAAATTCAAAAAATTTTAAAAAGCTGAAAATCTCGAAACCCTCATTTTGAAAAACAGATAGAAAACTGCTTTTGTTCCAATTTAAAGGCTGAAATATTTGAAAAACAAAAAAAATCTGCAGCAAAAACTAATCAACTCTGCGCTTATATCATGGCAAAGTCCTGAATGTTCCAACTGCACTGTAAATGGTCTCAAACAGTTTTAGTAGAAAAATATTTGACACATTTTAATTTTGAAAAGTTCTACCACAGCCAAAATTAAACACATTTCAATCTATTAGGGAATTTTTGCGACCCATTGCTTGTTTCAATCTCATGACGCCTTCTGCATCATGCATGAAATATTCAAAATGCGCGTACATTAGTCTAAAAACTGCAATTCGACGATTTTCAAGCCCCGAGAATTGTATCAAAAGGTTTTAGAGGAAACATTTTTTTAAATATATTTGAGTCATTATCTTCAGTGGGGAACAAAAATATTTCGTTGAAAACTATGTTTCGATCGCGGAAGTTGGTCTGAATAAAAAAAACTATTCCATGTATGTATAGTGCTCACGGTCTTCAAAAAATGCTGAAAAATCAGCCAAAGCGTCTCTGTCTCTCTTTTGTTTCAAAATTTGTGCAACCATCCTGGTGAATTCAATTTAGAATTTTTTGAGTTTTCTCTAAAATCCATAAAATTTTTCCAGGTCAAATAAAGTATTTTGTCTCCATTTTGAGAAAAATTGAGGAAAAAACGAGACTCAAATCACTCAAATATAAAAAAAACTGTTTCCTCTAACTCAACAGAAACTACAACCTTAAGTAATTGTTAAAATTATTGTAAGTCTACATAAAAACTCTTTTATCAAGACCTTCATAAAAAAAGAGCTGCACACAAAACAGGAGTGCTCGTATCATGGTTGAGAATTGAGTTATTCGTTTCCCATGAAAAAAAAACGCGGCCTAAATTGATATAACTCAAATAAAAAACTTCTTCCAGAACTTGAAATCAAGCCCAAAGTGATAAGCTTCTTTTTTTAATTGAACAAAAAATGTCTCAATTGAATTTGGAATGATTTTTAAGCCAGTTTGATTTGCCGCTGACACTACGCGTTAATTAAAAACTGGCATATAGCACGCATTAGTTATCCTAAATTGGCTTAAAATGCAATTTTACACCCACGGATTTACGTCGCAGAGCAAATCAGTTTTTAGCCCGCTTTAATACATAAAAACTTCGACATGTAGAATTATAATAGATGTCAAACCCAGAAAAAAATTTAGTGCCCACTTTCAAAATTGACTGAATTTTATAGTACTAAATAAAAAAGCGAGCATAAAAAAATTGATCATCATTTTTTTGCGTGCTTAAGAAATTTAGCTTTTAAATTTCCTTAAGAGAAAAAAACTTAAGAAATTTAGATTTTAAATTTCCAATTTACATTATGAAATAATTTATAGATAAAAACTTTGAAATGTAGAATTGTAACTGAGGTCAGGTACAGAAACAACTGAGTGTCCTCTTTCAAAACTGACTGAGTTGTAAAGTACTAAATAAAAAACGAACAGAAAAAAGTTTGATCATCATTGTTTTTGCGTAAAAAACAGTTTCTTCAGAAAATGCTTTCAAGGGCAACATAAAATGGGCTAATTAACCAAAAAAATCAATCGATACCATATTATGATTGATATTTACGCTATTAACAGGATAAAATAGCTATTTGGCAAATAAAATTTTCTCTTGTAAAATATTCAGCGCGCTTGTTTGAAATGAATGTTTTGTGCTGAATTGTATTTCAAAATTGAAAAACTTATGCGGTAGGTCAATGAGGGAAAAATTGCACGGTTGATCCGTTTTGTAGCATAAAACTTTCATTTGTTAGGAAAAAATTATACTTGTTTTTGAAAAACCACCAAAACTCGATCGCTAATTCATTTTTAACTCTGAAATCAATCCCGATCAGCGCTAAAGTGACACTCTACAGAGTCTGATTAGCTACCTAAATATAATTGAAGCAGTACGCATTTGAACAGCGAAACCAATCTTATGCGTTTGATGTAAAATATCACAGGTAAAAAATAGTTTTATTTTCAGGGCATCAAAAATTTTTAGGCTGCCCAGAAATTCCGTCAAAACAAGCTTTTGAAAAGCACACGAAATTAAACATCCAATCTTTTTCCTCAAAGGCGGTATAATGTCGACTCAAATTATTTCAGCGTATTTCATTACTTCTTCGTTCAAGTAGAAAAGTTTTTTGTTATGTTTTTAAAAACAGTTATTTAAAAAAATGATTTTTAATGCGTTCATTTGAAGTGAAATTCTAATGAGCTGGCGAGTTATATACTCATACAAATTGATTTTTAAAAAATTTTTGTAAAAACAGAAAAACAGGTGAAGTTAATACTTTTAGAGCCGTATTCAGTGTTTTAACAATTACAAGAATTGCGATATGAAACTTCACATAGCATCTCTGTCAAATATAGTTACAAATACTTGAAAGAATAGAAAGAATCATCCCAGAATATGAAGTGTCAGCTTTCTGTTAAAAGCTCAATTTCTTGATAAAATAACGTACTATATATTGATAACGTTTATCTAAAATAACATGTCTCTGCTGATCAATGTTACACCTATTCTAATGCCATGCTCAAAAATAAGAATGATAAGGGCTTTCTATTTTGAAACGATTCAAAATCAAACCGTAATCTTAAATTTTTCGCATAGAAAACTTTTGTTCAGCCAGTTTTACAATATGAGGTCCTCGTAAAAAATCCTGCAGATACGTTTTTTAAAAGTCATATGCTTAAATAAAAATTTTGGATCAATCAAACACATAATACAACATTATTAAATTTTTACTGTTCAATAATTATATATATAAATCGTTCTGAGCAAAATAATACGGATTGAAAGCCAATCTGAAAATTTACAAAACTTTCAGATTACCTACTGAAGACATGCACCACAATTTCAACTTAAAAAAACGAGAGCTGTTCCAGTTTGTCTTAAAGTTGCGTTAAAACAGTCCATGTCTGTTAAAATTTGTGTCCTTGTCAACAATTTGCTTTTCTTGATCTTTAAATTTACACAATTGATAAAAATTTTAAATAACCAGGAGCTGCACAATTTCAACCATCAAATTTTAAACAATTATATTCAAACTAATGGTGACTTGATAAACAGGGTGTGTTGTAGTTTAACCAGGGTAAATCTGAAGTTAGCACCTTCATATTTTTTCGATAAAATTTTTAGGAAAATTTTTTTGGTGAACCGCCAATTTCAATTTATACCAAAAGGTGACAGTGCTTCTACTTCTATCATTTAAGCAATTTGGAAACAATCTATCGCTTGGAAACAATTTATTCTTCGAAGCCTTAATTAATGATTTTTATGAAGATATTGTAAAAAAACAAGTGTTTCTGGGTGTGTATCTGCATTCATTTAAGATAAGTCAACGAATCTTTTGGCATATCAAAATTGTTGTTATTTTTCCCACAAAATTGTTATTGTCAAACTTTTCTAATAAAAATTTATCGGAATATTATAGAAACATTAAAGAAGAAGAAATCAAAAGTAATCAGTGCACTATTTTTACTCCGACAAGGGCTCTTTCGTACTTTTTCTTTCTCCCAAAATATCAATATTATGAAAAGTTCGTCAACCAGCCTAAAAAGGGTTCATTTTTCAAAAGTTTATGATGATGATATACGTCTGCTTCGGCTCCCAGTCCTTTCCGCCCCAAAAACAGTCAGTTCCGGAAATGACTGCTTTTGGGGCGGAAATGACTGTAGTGGAAGTGACTGGGGCAGAAATTACTTGGTTTTTGGGCAATTTTAATTAGAACAAAAAGCTGACAAACCCTCGTTTTTGATTTCAATCCTATTGAACATCAGCGTTGAAAACAAGTCGACCAACTCCCTTTTAACCACTAATTTGATTGAGATACAATTAGACGTTATCGTTTTTTATGATTATGAGTCATCCATTATGATAGTGGGAAGGTTCATGTAGTTTTCTAATCGAGGGTCTAATCGAAGATCTAATCGAGTCGGCAGAAGTTTCGATTGGGCCTCGATTGCTGCTCTGAAAATCGAATAAATGCGACTCAGAAATCCTTCTGGAATGAATTGAGGCAAGCTGATTGATGTGACAATTACTTAATCAGAGCCAAACTTTTTCGCACTTGACATTGCGTTAAGGAGGAAAAATATGAAAAAAAAAACATTTTTTCCAAAAGTTTAATCAAAATGTTTGCCTACAAAATACTTTATAGTCATAGTAGAGCAGTCGAAACATTCAAAGTTTTGCATTGTTACGAGCATTCTTTTGATAAAGTTTATTGTACAAAGAGCGAAAGCAACAATTTTACTCCATATTCCGAGCTTCAATTCATTCAGACGAATTTCGGTTTTCTGTTTAACCATTTTCGGCAGATTTTTTTACCATCTAAAAAATTTGATGAGCTAAACTACAATTAAAAAGTATACTTCACCTGTTATTATAATTCGAAATAAAAGGCTCAAAAAATTATGGGGTTTAAAAATCGCCAATTCAACCACTTGGGATAATTAATGCACAGGAAGTTTGCAGTTTTTTTAATGTGTAGTAAAAGCGGCGACAACATCGAGCTCAATAATTTTTACTTAAGAAACAATAAATGATACAAATAATGGGACCGCAGGTGCCAATGATGTCACATTTTAAGTTACATCGGGTAAGGGGAAGCTTTAAAAAACCATCTTTTTTTCTCATCAAAAAAGTATCAAAAAAATTGAACTCGAAGCCTTACCAAGAGTGCAAAATCAAAATTAATATGTCATCTTTGTCGTGTAAAATTACAAGTATTTGATGAATTTTCATTGGTTTTGACCTGCTTATTGTTTTACTGTTTAGTTTGAATTTAAACAAGGCTGCTCGTATCAGGGAAAAGCCCTGAATGTTCCGACTGCATTTTGAAGTTTATGGAGCAGTAATAACATTAAAAAACTAAATGTGAAATTTGAAATTTTTATGAAAATCATCCCCCAGACGCCATGTAGATTACAAAAGGGTAAATTTTGCTCCTTGTATTAAATCAATTATGGCAAGTAAGCTTCTTTCAACCAATTTGTACTAACTTCTAAGACAGATTACATCTCCGCTTACGCGTTAATAGCCCGAAATATATCACGCGTTAATTGTCCCAAATTGAGCAAAATGGCAATCTTTAAACCCCCATAACTTTACGAAAAAAAATCACTGGTGAAATATCTTTTCAAATTCAAGCTCAAGACAACAATACCATTTGAATGATATAAAAAAATTCCGTCAAAAATGGCTTGGTAAAAAGTCGAAATTTGTCTGAAGAAAAAAAACCGACCCCGAGCACAAATATTCCGTTACTTACGTATCAAAATTCGGAACAATAATAAGAAAAAGAGAGAAAGAGAGCAGGAAAAAATGCAACATACAAAACAACTTCGAAACTTGGCATTGAAAGTTGAAAAAACGTCGGCAAATTAAGAGACTTTAAAAGACAGCAAAATCTCTGGATGTTGCGTACAACTGGTGTTAAACATAGAAAAATATTGTTCATCAAATCGTTTATGAGCACTTAAAAAAGAAGTGTTTTAGCTTTTTGTTTCAGCGACTCATTATCATAGACAAGAAAAGTCCATAAGTAAACATGCAAAAGTATGATTTTTCTAGTTTTTCAACAGGGTAGAGTAGGTTTAGTTTATGCAATTGCTAAGCTCTGTTTTTTGCCAGTTCTTAAACTTTTGCCAGCCCTTTTTTTAGTTTGACAACATAGCTTTAAATATGTATAACAAGGTTAGTTATGTCCCAAAAAGAAAAAAAAGAGCATACGCTGTTTTGTAGTTCAGTTCGTTCCACATCTCCAAAACAGTTAAAATCATATATAAAATTTTATTTTACTTTAATGACGAGTCAATTTTTCATTTGGCACTATTTGGCATTGTTTTTGCTTTAATTTAGTTACTGTTAAATCGACATTAATTTTTAAACAGACGACAGCTCGGGTAATTTTGTTTTATTTTTACAAAAAAGCTTTAAAAATTTGTTTGGCAACTTTTTTGAAAAACAAGCTGGTAGGACTCTTCTTATCCTAAGAGCGGAAGAAACGGATGTTTTCATTTGAAGAATTTTTTCACATTTTCTATTCGTGCATCATAAATGGCTCCAAGAAAAAAAAAGATCACTTTTTGGAAAAACTCTTTTTTTTTCGTTTTTAGTTTCTTTTTGACAAAAATAACAGTATGCGGAATCGATGGTTCTGTAAATCGTGTGTTCTGAAAACAAACAATGTTTCAGAGTCAAAACTGTCTCAAAGTCGAGAAACAAATCGGTCTGAACTTTTTGCTGTTCGGATTGTAATTTATCGAACAACGGAAGAAACGGATTTTTTCATCGGGAGATTTTTTAAAATTAGAGATTAGAAAACTTACCAAGAAAAACAAAATTTTATGAAAGCAGGCTCATCAAAAAAAGAGTAGCTGCATATTTTGAAAACTTGATCGTCTGGAGCAAATCCACTTTTTTGGTTCATCGCATTTGCCTAAATGGCAAATTTGATTTTCGATTAGAATCAAAAACCCCGTGGCGAGTAAATTTAAAAAGCATTAGTTTTCAGCACTCTGAAAAAGAGCACGGTTTAGGCTTGCAAGTATTGAACAGTATTGAAAAATGTGACACCCTCACTCAGTGCTGGTTGCCAAATTTTTCCAACGGGACCCCTTACGAATTATATAGGGCATCCATTTCTGACCAACCAACCCAAATTATTTTGGCAAAATTCAACTTAACGGATTCCCAGCTTTCAATAACAACCCAAACATTTTCCAAATGCTTTTTTAGTCGAATCTTACTGTAAAAAATTGAAAATAAAAACAAAAAATATATGCATATTTTCAAATTATTTCCCCAGCTGTAGAAAATTTTAAGAACGTTTCAATACTGCACAGTTCATTTCGCTCACGCCACAGAACTCGACCAAAAAAAAAATGGCCAGCAGACTGATCTTTGATTGACAGACTCGGCGGAATTAAATCATTGTTAATTTATAATTAATTACCTAAGCAATTGAAACAAATATAAAAAAAGCGTAACTACATGAACGCAAACACGCACGTCGATGCACACACGTGCATTGGCTTTTTCCTGGAACCCGTTTGCTCTAGTTTTCACAAAATGTTTTTACAGATTGAAACTCAGGGGACTTTGAGAAGTCTTCTGATATTTAAAAAAAATTAAGAAAATCCGGAATACGGTAAGAGTCGCCAATATTTTTTTCGAAAACATCCTTTGGCACCAATATTCACTAAATTAGATGAGCGAGCGCGCGCCAAAAACTTTTTCAAACAGCCAAATTGGCAACTTTGACACTTTCTCTAAAAAAATTGTTAAAAGCCCAACATTATTTTGAGCTAAGTTATGTATAGCCTATATGTGATTATTGCGCTTTGGGAGAACTCGGAAAAATAATTTGGCTGACTCGCAAACAATTCCAAATTTTTTCCAACCCCCCCCCCTTAAAAAACTCATGCGTCAACAAGGGGTACGAAAATTCAACATTACTTACAATTGACAGCTGTTGCACGTGAAGAAACATCAACGAATAGTAAATGTCAATTTGTTTTGTCACCAAGATGAGCAAAAATAGAATTTTTAATGAATAAGGACTAGAAATTAAGAATTAGGAAGAAGGGTTGCGTTTTATTCTAATTTCTAGCTGTTTCTGTATTTTTTTTCTGTTCAAACCCTGACAACAGAATTGAAGTTAAATTCAATTTAATCAACAAAATGAAATTGACAGGGACAAAAAAGAAAGATTAAAAGTGTCAGCAGGGAATTGAGCCTCTAATTAAAATCGACTCCCTCTTCGTTATGCCTGAAGAAATGCACAAGTTCAAATGGAAAATAAACAAACAACAACAATTAAAGGAAAAACTCACAAACAGAAGGCGTAATTAGCAGTTAATTAAAAAAAGAAGTTAGACATATAAATTGCCAATCGCAATTTTAGTGTTCTTAGTTTAAAAACAGGGAATACTTTTTTTAAACAAATTTGTTCACTTTGTTATAAAAGATCTTTAGTAGTGTAGGTATAAGCATATACACGACATATGTCAAATCATGTGTCAGTTAAACCTCATTCTGTTTGATGATTTTTTTCTAACTTCTAAAGAACGCATTTAATGAAATGACGAGTAAATCTATCAATTAAAATCGGAAAGGCGGCTCCAAATCTTCAGTTGTCGACCATATTTCATAACACAACTGAGTTCTCCTCTTGTCTTCTGTTAGTTCGGAATTGTGCCGTCCCACTTATGAACCAGTCATGAATTGCAGCCATTGTTGTTGTAATTGCAATTGTATTGGTAGCATGTTCAGATAAAGAGCAGGGGAGGGGGTTTGACGACATTTAACACACCAACATTAAATTCACCAAGTCCTCTATAAGTACAAGACACTTGCAAGTGGCACAGGCAATGAATACTATAAATAGGAAGAGTATTCAGAATATTTGGTATATATTCTCTCTAACAAATGGCAGAAGTAGTAGATTGGTGGTACAGTCGAGTAAGTGCCTTTTAGCCTTCAGCACTCGTTGTCAGTCAGCGCGTCAGCAGTCATAGTCAGTCAACTCATTTCATTTCATTTCATTTCAATTCAATTCAATTCAGTGCTTAGTCTCTTATTTATACATGTGTGTATACGAGTGTATGGTGGTATGGGTATATGCAAATATGTGAAAATGTGTTTGGTTAGCTGTCACTCATTTTTCCATGGCATAGTTGACGTTTCAATTCAATAGACACACAAAATAGGCAGTAAAGGCAGTCCTATATACCCCCTATTGCTGTTGCAATTCTATCTATCAACATACGCCGCCATGTTCAAATTATTTAGCGTTATTTCCGTGTTGCACTTTGTGTGCCTTATTGTGTGGTGTTAAGGGGGGGGGGGGGGGGGGGGTGGTATGGGGAGGGGAGGGGAGGAGAGAGGGGATAATTGAGGTGTAGTGAAGTGGGAAGCTACACACTCGAGTGACTTGTTATTGCCATATGTCTCTATCTCAATCTGCCTCGCCTACCAACAACTCAACGACAACATGTTACAACCTAATAATGCATTGCTGTAATGACACGCTGTAATGACACAGGCTGTCAGATACAATTCAAATCGATTCATTATGCGGGTCTTTTTGCTTATATCCCCCTATATGATTTAAAAATTTTTTTTTTACAGGGGTCGATTTTAGAACAAAACACAAGGATGATGCCCAGAGCCTTGAATAAACTCGGAAAAAGGCTATTCAGAACGCAATTTTGTCTCATATTTGAGAAATTAGGATAATGAAAACCGCAAAAAAACGTAAGAAGACCTGCTTGAGGCTAAATTAGATAAAATTTGTTCGTTTTGGCTCGCGCCATATTGATTTCTTAGTCTAACCCTGCGTTTCTTAGTAATATCGATCTAATTTTGCAACAAAACTTTTATTTTGACTCTTCATCTTTTAGGGGGGTATAAACAAAAAGATCCCATGATGCTATAACATAGCAGGGTAGCATAAAAATCTGATGTGTATTCTCAATTGATTTTTATTTTCATTGATAACGTTTTTGTTTCAAGAATCAATTAACTCAAGTGAAATTAATGACACAGCACCCGAAAGCAGAACACAAGTTTCCCAATTTTTCTATTCCCAGTCGGTTTCTGAGGATGAAATGGACAAATCCGAAAGTGCTGAAAAGCCTTTCCAGCTTGGCTGTAGAGCACATGCACGAAAGAACTTTTCTGAAATGATCTTTATGGCTCTCGTCAACAGTGGCCAGTGACCACGAACTGGCTGGACTCACAGCCGATATTGCTTCTTTTGTTAACATGATGCTTGTGAAAAGAGAATCTGCAACCCTGAACTGAAGAATATTAGCGATCAAAGACGGGTGCAAACTGCTAGCGAAATCAAGCGCAGACTCAATTTCAATCGTTTCTAGTAGGTTTTCATGACGGTATCTCAGGTCCACGTGAAAACTGAACAAAGGCATCGGTGTCAACGCCATTGACCGACGTTTTGCAAGTAATTCCATCTGCTTGATGCTTAACCTAGGCCCAAGTTCCTTCGAAAGATCGTGCCAAATTTTGACAGCTCCTGACAAGTTCACGCCAGAAGCTTGAATTTTATCCAGAGCATAACTCACAGGATTCAGAAGTAAACAATAATCTTCATTATTCTGTTTCAAGTTCAAGTTGGTTATCGCATCATAATATTCCTTGGGCATTTCTATGCGATTTTCTTTGGAAATTGTT